>NC_067205.1:1045728-1224511 GCF_026262505.1 Trichomonas vaginalis G3 | reverse complement strand
GATGTCAGATGTTAAGAAAGGAAAGCCACAGAAGCGACCATATAGAGATGAAAGCACACTGACAGAAAGAAGAAAAGATTATTGAACAGACTTAAACAAACAGGAGATAAACAAGATATAGATGACTTCTGGAATGAAATCCTTGGTGAAAAGAAGTTTTATAAGAAGAGAAGCGGTCAGTTCTGGAAGTATCTTTGCACATTACCTATAAATCTTGAACGCTACCAAATCTTCAATGAACTGAACAAAAGAACTGCAACACTTATGACAGAGGACAATTGTTTCGTTTATGCTTGCATTCAGGCTGGAGTAAATGAAGAAACTATTGACCACATGAGAGAAGTCATTCGTGTTAGAGACTTTCCTCAAAGTAAAGTACAAGAAATTTCTGACGCAACAGGTATAGCATTTAATGTTACCATTGGTTACTTCAATGACTCAAGACATAATGAAATAAAGAGATACATACCAAAAGAATGTAAAACTGTTCGAACTATTGACTTACTTCTTGTTGAAGACCACTACATGCTAAATGAAAGACTTCCAATGACAACATATTTCATTCGCAACTATATAGAAATCTTGAAGGAGTGTGGTGGAATGAACATTGAGAAACAGATGAAGATTTATACAAAGAGAGAAGATAAATATGTAGTTCGCATGGATAGAACTACACCGCTATGGGATGTTATGAAAACATTGTGGGAGTGCAAATATTTCGAACCTATTTCTTATGGAGAACTTTTCACATATACGACTGACTTATATAAACAGAACCTTGCACCATTTAAAGATTTGACATATACTCCAAAGTATTGTGTACAACTGAAGAAGAAAGCCGAGTCAAAAGAAGTAAATAAAAATAAGTGCAAGTTCATTCCTGAGCACGTTTTCTTTGCTGACTTTGAGTGTAGTACGGATGGCTTTCATAAAGCTTTTAACATCTGTTACGACAGTGAAGATGGTTCAGTGAGTCAAAGCATTTGGGGTCAGAACTGTGCAACAGAATTTTTGGAACGACTTCCTGACAAGAGTTTAATATATTTCCATAACCTCAGCTATGATATAAACTTCATCTTAAGACACATGACAGAAGTGAAAGGAACTCCCATCATTAAAGGTTCACGAACAATGCAAATAACTGGCTTATATAAAGGAAGGGCAATTATTATAAAAGACTCTTACAGTGTTATAAATAAGAAGCTTAAACTATTTCCTGCTATGTTTAACTTACAAACAGGACCGAAAGAAGTATTTCCATACAACTACTACAGCAGTTTTGTTAGCAAATGACAACAGAACTGGTGTCATTTCTGAAGCGTGTAAGTTTATCCAGGATGCAGATACATTTATGAAAAACATAGATTCCATCAAAGGTTGCAGAATAGATGAAAACCACTTCGACTTAGAAAAGTATAGCACATTTTATTGCAAACAAGATGTAAGAATTTTAAGAGAAGGTTTTGTTAAGTTCCGCAATGATATATTAAAAGAATTTGATTTAAACGTTTATGACTACGTTAGTATTTGTTCTATTGCTAACAAATTGTTTGAGAACAGAGTGTACTTCCCGAATGGAAATTTATATGACCTCTCAAATAAACCAAGAGAATTTATTTCGAGATGCATTCAAGGTGGAAGATGTATGTTGTCAGATAACATTAAACAAAAGAGCGAAAAGAAACTCATTGCTGACTTCGACGCTGTTTCATTATATCCATCCGCTATAGCAAGACTTTATACTTTAGAAGGAATTCCAAAAGTATTGAAGGATGAGATGTTAAGCACTGAATATTTGTTAAAGCATTTATTCGATGACGACCAAAAGGAACCCATTGGTGAAAAGTTTATGTCTGGCTTCTTTGTTCTCATTAAGATAACAGAGATTGGAATACATAGACACTTTCCTTTAATAGTTTGTGACCCTGAACTAAATCCAGAACTTAACGTTCCCAGAAGTTCAAACACTTGCTGTTTAATGTATGTTGACCATATAACATTACAAGACCTCATAAAATATCAAGGTGTCAAATGTGAAGTGTTGCAAGGATACTATTACGATGGAAACAGAGATATTAGAATAAGAGATGAAGTAAAGAAGTTGTTTGAGTTAAGGTTAAAGTATAAGAAAGAAGGAAATCCTTTGCAAGAAAATATAAAGCTCATTCTGAACAGTATTTATGGCAAAACTATTCTATCTCCTATTGAGTCAAAAATAACCATAGTAAATGACAAAGATGCTATAAGATATGCCATCAGAAACTACAACCATATAGTGAAGTTCGAAGGTTTGGATGGTTCAGATAAAACTATTTTCAAGCTAACGAAAAGCATTTGCAGACACTTTAACTTCTGTCCACTTGGTGTTAATATTCTATCTATGTCGAAGAGAATAATGTGTGAAGTATTCTGTACTGCTGAAGACTTAGGAATGGACATCTTTTATAGCGATACCGACAGTATGCATCTCTACAATGAAGATATCCCTCGTTTAGCTGAAGAGTTTGAGAAACGTTATGGAAGAGTTCTCATTGGTAAAAACCTTGGTCAATTTCATAGCGACTTTGCAGAAATAACACCTGGAAAACAAAGTTTAGCATACAAGTCAATATTTTGTGGAAAGAAGACTTACATAGACTTACTCACTAACGATTTAAATGAAGTTGCATTCCATGCACGTTGCAAAGGTGTCAAACAAGACGTCCTTGCTTTAACAGCTAATGAAATGTTTCCTGAAGCTATACAATGCTATTACAATGAAGATAAAGGTTTAATGGTTCCGCAAGGAAAATTTGACAAAGACTCTGAGTTCAGTGTTATGAAACTTTACAAAGCATTTCATGATGGTCAAGAGATTGGATTTGACTTATGTAAGTCTTCTAGTCCTTGCTTTGCTGAAAAGTTTAACTTTTCTATTCAGACTAAGACTTCATTCATAAGAAAGCTTAAGTTCTGAGGTCATGAATGAGAAAAATAATAAGGTCATTTATTTTTGTCAGCAATGAGGTCATTCGTGATAAAAATAAGCCGCTAGCGGCAAGGCGAAGCCCATGTGGTCATTTACAATACTGCGATGGTAGAGTTTAAGAGTTGTGCTTCAATGTAGAGACAGTCCTTATGGTCTGGAGGTAAGAACACTGGGCAGTTATGGTCATGAGTGGAGAACATGTCTATCCAAAACTCACGATTGAAGCCAGTTAATTTATAGTATTTAGGGTTAGGAAGTGGTGAAGTTCTTGTATGACCAATGAACTCATTTTCAACTCCCTTACTTAAGTTTGAATATAATATAGCTTGCTTTCTATCCCAAATGCCAGGTGTTACAATCTTTGAAAATTCATTTTTCCTCGGAAGCATTGCATCATAATTGAAAACATTCTTGAAGTCTTCATTGGGTTCAGAGATTTGAAACCTTATACGTAATGGATTTTCTTTCTCTTTAGCTACTTCATTGAATGGTGAATATATAACAAACTGACAGTCATGAGTTCCATCTTCATTTTCATTAAATTCATAATGAAAGTCTATAAGTTGTGGCTGACTACCTTCTTCTTTCAGTTGTGCAAGAAACTCACGTAAAGGCTGTAAAGTTTGTACTTCAATGTTGAACTTTTTCTCGAACATCTCATTAAATGAAATCATACATTGCAACAATGTTGTATCGTCTTTAAAGTATTTGTATATGTGAATGTTTTGGGCGCTTAAAGACTGTTCGTCATTTTCTATCTCGACTTGAAGTATAAAGTCAATCTTTCTGAAAGCACGTGTTATATACATAGATGTTATGCCAATGTACTTCTCTTCATTTATGTTCACAATCCAGTCTGTTGGAAACTTAAACGTTACTCTGTTCCCCTTTATTTTGACGTCAGGGTTTTCACTACTGAACGCAACAGTTAAAGGTATTTGTCTATACATTTAATTCGGATAAAAATAAACCATTTACTCTTTCTTTGCTTCAGCTTCTTTAGCTTTTTGTTCTTCCTTTGCTTTTGCTTCTTCTCTAGCTTTCTTCGCCAGCAAACGTGGGTTCTTTTGTCTTCCAGCAGCTAATGCAGCAAGTTGTTTTTCACTAAGTTTTCTCTTTGGTCTCTCTGGCTTTTGTTCTTGTTTTTGTTCCTTCAGTTCGGATAAAATTTGCTCGCGAATTTCTTTCTTCAATGCTTCAACATCTATGACCCCTTGGGTCTTGTCCATATGACTTGTCTGAGTCATTTGACTGCGGATAAAAATCTAACTTAAAACTTTAACCGATGTAAAATGAGCTTGTCAAAATCAGAGCGAGAGTCTATTATATTAAATGACGCAAGAGGAATACAACATCCTTTCTATTACGTAAGTCAGAGTAAAGATGGTAAAATATACGTAAGAAAAAGAAAGGTTCCATTAGCGAATGCAGAAAGCGACAACATTAAGGTGCATGGCACCGAGGGCGAAGCCCATATAAAACCTTCTATTCAAACTGAAAAGTCAATAGAACCAGAAGAAAAGAAGCCAGATTACTTTCAATAACGAACCAAGAGCTTATTGCAAAGTTCGTGAATTTCATTGAAAAACAAACCGAGTCAAAGAATCCTGACCCGCCAGTGAAAGAAGTTGAGACAAAAGAGAATGTACAGTTCATTGAAAATGTCAAGAAACAACTTCCACCACGAATGCCAAGAAGAAGAGTGAGAATAATGAAGTAAATAGATATTTTTATCGAAGTAAATACATGCAGAACGAACAGTTAAACGAATTTACTCCAGCAGAGCATATTCATCAGATTCGCTCATATTTCGATATCATAGACAATGCAGTTCAAATTGGTGACACTAATAGAAAATATTCTGACGCAAAGATTCCATCACAACCTGGAACTGCTAAAGATAACACATGGGTAACATTCAATCTCTCACCTCCTGGTGAAAATATGTTGGACCTTTACAATATATTCATTACGTATAAAATGGAAGGTCAATTTATTGTAGATAAAGAAATTGGTTCAGGTTCCAATAAAACAAACCCACCAGGATTTTGGATTGGTTTCGATGACGCTTTCTATGCAGTTGCTGGATATCAAATCCTTGCAAATGGTCGTATCGTATATTCTCAAGACAACGCAAGAGAAGAAGCATATATAACTTCAAACTCACAAACTACCGAACAAATAAAGAAAGTAGATGTTTTCTCAAAGACTCGACATGAAGATGTATGGAGTCATTCGGGAACATGCAGAACAGGACAAATTGTTAGTGGTCCAATTACAGCAGGAAAATCATTTGATTTTAAGCTTCGTTTAAGAATTCCTGTTAGAAGATTTTCCATTAGAAGCTATTCGATTTATTCCAGCTTTTGCAGGAAACATTCAGCTTAAAGTAAAGTTCAGTAGCGACGCCTTACAATGCACATCTATATCTGTAAATGATATCATTGCTTTCAATCCAACTCTTAAAGTTGCATTTGCTTCAGATTCAAATCCACCGACAAATAAATTTGTTCCATGGAATGAACCATTCACTATGATAACGAAGGTAATAGAAGCTAGTGGAACAGTTACTATTACAACTGTAACCCAGCAACTATTTCGAACAAAGATGGATTTTAATGAATGTTTCATTCATCCAAAGTCATTCTCTTTAGACCCTAACATTTATACAGAACTTGTAGAACATTATACAAACGAGGCTTTATGTTTTCCTGTTAAAGTTATGGATTGGATTCCTATGGACGGTTCATTCTCAAAGAATACAGATAGTTCAAGTGCAACATTTACAGCAGCTTATACGCCTATTAATGTTAAAAGTATTTGGGCACTATTTAGAAAGAAAGACAACTATTATGTTAATTTTGAGAACCCTAAGTTTAAATATCTTCAGCTTTCCATGGGAGCTTATGGAAATATGCCTGCAGAACCTGAAAAATCATATGGACCTGTATTTTATGAAATGGTTGCGAACGCTTGCAATACAAACAATGATATGATTGGATTTAATGAAGATGTTATGAGGTCATTGGTGGATGATGGTAGTGTGGAACATAAATGGGATAGCTATGACAACACACATTTCTTATGTGGTTTTCCAACAGAAGTGGACTTTTGCTTCCAGCAAGGTCAAACATCTACTGCTCCAATAACATACAAATTGTCTGTTAAAGGACCTATTGAACTAGCAACTGAAAATACCAAAGCCACTTATTGGATTTATGAGGGATTGTTGCTTTGCACAGTGCGTCAGGCATCCCAATAATAAGATTGATGACTATAACTTAGCTACGGACGACAGTGAGGAATAAAGGATGAACGTTTATTTTTAAAGCTTATAAATGAGTTCTTCATCAAGCTCTCGTGAACCTTCACCATCTATGAAACAAACTTTACCAAACGATTATGGAGCACCTATTGAATATTTCTTACGAGCTGCACAATGGCAAAGAGCAGTCTCACCAAGGTTAGGTGTTCCACCAGCTCCTGTCAAAAATAGCATTTGGTCAAGTCCTTATATAAGATATGGTCTCCCACTAGGTTTGCTAGCTACAGCAGGAGCAGTTATGATGTTGAAAAGAAATAAAGCAAATGTTGTAAATAATACTGAAGTAGCTGAAGTTAAACAAACTCCAACACCTTCACAAGCAAAACCTTCAATGACTCCTGAACCTATGGAAGTACAAACTCCTGTTCAAAAGTCAACTCCTAAACCGACTCCAACATTTAAACCAGAACCTACTCCTCAAATAAATCGTAAAACTCCTGCGTTTCCTTACTGAAAAAATAACGTTATTTTTATTTTATTTGAACATTTTATTTAGAGTAAAATGACGACTAAAGTCACTGAAGCAATGAAACAAAAGTTTTTGGTAGAATACATTAAATCAGGAACTATTCCAGAAGGTTTTTACATTCATACTATGAAGGATGGTAGAGTTCAGTTTAGAAAGATAAAACAACCATTAGATAGAGAAGGTATATTAAGGAAGATTAAACTTCATGAGGACAACATTGCTAAACTTAGGAAGAAGTTAGAAGAGTTGGAGAAAGCAGACGACAGTGAGGAATAAAATATTTCATTAGTTTTATTTTTACTGAAAATTTTTATTTGGATGTAATGACGAAAACTATTGAGATAACAAACTACAACGGTCATGAGTTCAAGAACTTGTTCTTCGTTCCTCGTGAAAATACATTCTATCAGATACGAGGGAGAAAGGGTAAAGTTAGTTTGAGCGTTTATGACTACAAGCATAATGGAAAGTTTATACAAGCAATAGATACAAACGGTAAGCGTGTTTCATTAGCTTTGTCAAAACTTACATACATTTATTTTGACAGTGATTTTGACCTATATGAAGAAGAAAGTGAGTCAGAAGATTATGAGCTGTTATATGAAGCACAGCAATGGGAGGAGTTGCAATACTTTTGTAAGTGAGAACGTTTCTTTTTACAGTAGTGAAGTCGTTTGTGAAAACATTAGTGAGGTGAAGTGGTTGGTGGCTTTGTAAATATTTAAGGTTAAGTTAGTGTTGTCGTTTGTGTTGTAAAATATACGTTAACGGTTTCGTAAAGTGTCAAATTCACATATAATGGGTAAGGAGGCGCGCAGTGCCGCCGTACCCATGATATGTATGCTAACTTTTATTATAAGTTCATCCAATAGTTCATTGCATCAATGATTTGGGAATCACGATGAACATAAGTATAACCGATACCGCCAGGATAAGCTCTAGCGTTTGGATCATAAGCCTTAACATATGGTCTATCCTTACAACCATTGCAGTCCTTTGTGCACAAACTGCAAGAAGATTTTCCATCAGGAATTCCTTTAGCTCCATTATTCATGAAGTAATAGGATGAAAGGATGCATCTAATTGGGAAGTCATCCTTGTTATTGTAAACACCATTTGGATACTTGAACAGTCTTATTTCATAATTTCTGTGGCTATTTGCATCACATCCTCTTGCAAGAACGCATCCATCATTATACATGTTTCTACTTGATGATCCATCATTTTGTTGGTCATGATCATCGTTCTGGATGACTTTTCTTCTGTTGTCTAATGCACCTCTATCAGAGTCTGGATGATTTGGATAATCACACCACCAAATCTTGATCTTAAGAATTTCATCCTCTGTCAAGCCGTTTTCTTTCAATTTTCTTGTCAAACCTTTTGTGAAAGAATAATCACTGTCCAATTCGACCAAGAGAGGAGCTTCTCCACCTGTTAAGACTTCTAACCATGTAATGAAGTCATCAGGTAATTTACCGCCTAAGCTTTCCTTGACTTTTCTGAAAATGGCAGCTAAATCGTCTGGATGAATATGTTTGGCCGCATCAATTCTATAACCGCTGAAACCAATTGAAATCATGTCAACCATGAAGTCAGCGATTCTTTGTCTGACGTATTCCTTGGATGTATCTAAATCAGATAATCCAACGAGCCATCCTGATGAAAGGATGTTTGGATCAGCCCATGAATCGCATGGTTTGTCGCAGTGGAAGTCTTCTGGTCCATAAGGAACACCTGGGAATTCTAATACGTTTGTTCCTTTTCCTGTATTTGGATTAACTTCATATGTATATGCTGGTGTATAGAATGGAGATCCATTTTCAAATGCAGATGATGTCTTGTTGCCCCATGTAACGCAATTTGCATTTGGATTTCTGTGGTTGGACAAATCATTGCCATTTCCTGTCATATGGTTAATAACTGCATCACCATAGACTCTTAAACCATATGATCTGCATTTGTTGATCATGTTTCGGAGTTGATTTCTTGTTCCCATTCTTCCTTCAAGTCTGTATGAAACTGGTTGGTACATGAAATACCATGGGTTCAATTCCCACTCGTATGGTTGAGAACTCATCAATTGTTCTTGGTGTGGGAAGATTTTGACACCTAAATATCCAGCTTCTGCAATTGTCTTGCATTCTTCGGCAATGTCGTCATCTGGCCAGCCAAATAATTCAACGATAGCACCCTTTTGGCCGTTTCTGTATCTCTGGTCATTGTTTCTTTGTTTTAATGGAGCTGCATTCCAAGCGAAATCAATGTCATCAAGAATTAATGTTTCTCCTGTTGCTGCAATGACTTTGACCTTAAGGATTTTATTGTAGCTTGAATCGTAAACTTTGGAATTTGTATTTTGTGGAATTCCATCAAAATAATAAGTCAAATCGAGTTTTCTCGATGTTTTTGTAATAATATTAACTGTGCATGACTTCATTCCAGCACTATACTTGAGCTGTGAATAACCTGCGAGTGTTGACATATCTTGGAATCCTGGTTTCCATCTGTCTTCGCCTCTCTTAGGTGTGTTCCATCTGTTATCGAAATACTGTGAGTCCATGGCTGATTGTTGTCTGTTTTTGCATGAAAATGACTGATAAATTTGGCAATTTGGTAAAGCATCATATTGATTCGAAATTGTTGTTGTGGCTGCTTTTGTAGAAGAAAATGCAGCAAGCATTCCAATTACAACACCAATTAATATTGAAACTGTTGAGATTAATGACAAAGTAATGCATTTCTTGTTAAAACAAGACTTTTTAGGTTCATCTTCAATGAGAGATGCATCACCTGCTTCGGTGTCTCTCAATAGAGCTTCATCATTTCCATACATCTTATAATAAAATGATTTTTGTGATGTCCTCTCAAATTTGGCTAAAAAGTTCTCTACCGGGTTCTCAAAATTCCTCATTGTTTTTTTTTCTATAAAATATTCAATTCAGGACTCAGTTTTCAGGAAAATAAAGGTTAATATGCAATAACTTTTTGAATGCTCAAGCAATAAAACTTTTTATAAGCAAGTATGCGACTATAAATGGATCATTATTATTGGTCTTTTATAAGTTTGATATACAAATTAATACTCTTGGTTCCAAATGATTTGAAAATCGGGATATTCTAAAGAACACCTGGCCTTAGAAATTATGCTTTATTTGATTTGTAAATTTCATCTGTAAAAGCGCAAAAAAGCTCTATAATCTTTCAAAATTTAGGTAAAAAGCAAAAATAAATCGATTTTTACGTTAATAATTAAATTACCTAATTTTAAAATCTATTAATGTATCATATTAATAATAATTTTCCGAAGAAATTTAAATGAATTGGTCAGATTTAGATGAATTTTTATAGGAATGAGAATATCGAATTAGTAGTTGTTTTGAATCATTATAATTTAGAGGATTTGATTATAGATCATAACTTTTTCTTGATTTTAATAATTAATGGAATAAGATGGTGTTTTTGACATAAACGATATGGGAATGTCACAATATAACTTTAATAGATGATCTGCATTAAAGAGAAATAGGAAAATGGCATATAACTAATAACCAAAATTGGTTACAGTCGTTACTTTTCAAAAATTGAAATAATCATGTCAAATTTCCTCTGAAAAATGCATAAAAGAAGGTTAATATTAATTAGAAAAATATAATGAATCAAATAATGATTGATACAAATTTATATATCAATAGTAGTGGCCAATTATTTCCTCATAAAATATTTTCATACAGATTATTTTCTTACGAACTTTTTTTTCGTCTGATAAAATAAATTGATATTTTAAGCATGATTCTAAATGAGATAAGTTATCTACCTTTATAAACATCCATACGATATTCTCATACAAAAGTTTTTAGGTTGGCAAAACGTTGACTGATGGTTTACTGATATAAAATCGGTCTTATTTGTTCTTCATGTAATGCATAATAGGATAGATGTATAGATCCACTTGTCTGCGATTTACATATAGCTATTTGTCGAAATTTGATAGAGTTATGAATAATACTTTTTATATAAATTAATTTTGTTCAATAAACACGAATTAGAGGTCATAGAGCTATTTTCAATTGTCGAAAAATAATTGGAACAACGCTTCACTCAATTTAAACGGTTTGGATATAAAATTTCTTAATATAGTAAAGATAAAGCATTAACACTTATAATTTGTTGAAAAGGAGACTACATTAGAGTTACAGCATTTCGTTATCTAGATGAGAAAATCCATTGAAATATCAGCACTCAAATAAAATATTTTTTGAATTAACCCAAAAAAATAAAATAGAATTCTGCACCATTTCATTTTTCAATAATGATCAAGCAGCAGAGCATTTCAGATATTATCACTACTAGGAAGACACGGAAAATTCGATTGATTTCGGAGCAGAGCGTGAAAGATCATGAAGAGTTACAGACTAGAATGGACATGAATGGAGTTAAAATTGATCTGGTAGCTGCAATCTTAGAACATATATATGGTGGTAGATTTACCGTCGAAGAACTGCTTTGTCTTGCCAGAAAAATTTCGAAGAAAATTAATTTAAAAATTGATCGACTCGCGCATCGGAATAGAAGTGGTTTGTTATGCTGGTTCGCAGAGAATTGGAATTTAATATACCCAAAGCTTCAAACCCTATCAAACTTTAATACAGCGATATTTTCTCAAGTATATCAAGAAGAAGAGCTCAAAACCAATTACAACCCTATTGATCCATCTGATATATGTCAGCTTTTAAATAACCACTAATGTATTTTGTTTGAATTTGTGTGAGAAAAAAATTGATTTTTTCAATTCAACGAAATAAAAATTCATCTTTATTGAGTAACTTTTTTCCTCAATTTTTATATGTTGTTTTACTACCTAAGGTCAATAATCAAAAAAATATCAAAAAGAAATACAAAATTGATTTATCGTGAAATAGCCGTGTAATGGCTGGAAGTAATTTGAAAACACAAATATATAGTACTTCATAATCAAAAATAATAATAAAAACTTAAATCTGATTGTTGACCAGTAAATTCAGATTGCAGATAGTATATATTAATCAATTATTTTGAAAGTTTTGTTAAATTGACAATAATCTTGTCAAATGAGAATTAAAATTTTTGTTTCCAAAGATTCAGAGAAATTGGATGAATGAGCATGTCATAAAATTCTCCATGATCTAAAATTTTATCTCGAAATGACTTGTTTATAGGTTCTTGCCTCAAATGCACAGAGATTTTATTTCTGTAGTGGAAAAAATTGAATGTTTTTATCATAATTTGTAAAATTATGTTGGAGCATGATTATTCGAAAAAAAATTTATTGAATATAAAACAAAAATTGAATTGAAACAGTGACTTTTCAAAATTTTGAAATCATAAAACAGTTATGAATATGCTAAATTTGTCGAGAATGAATAATATTACATGATCTTGAGAATCAAATGTGCTGTTTATGTGGAATGAGATTTTTCAATTGCTGCAGATTTAATTCTAATGATTTTCAAAATTGATAGATATCACAAAAAAATTGAGAAAATTATTTGAGCATTAATATTTAAATTAAAGTTCCATTTGGGCTTTAAAGAATTAACACTAAATTGAAAAACGATAGTTCTTTATTATTTCAGAAGAAATCGAACCGTTGAGCACAGAAATGAATACTTGAAATTATTGATTTTTGTATCGAAATTCTTGGACAACATGAGTATTGTATAATTTACTTGATTATTATTGATAAAATATTGAGAGTGAATTTTTTTAGAGTGAATATTATATGCGTTAATATATTTTTAATTTAAAGTTTCGTTATTATACAATCAAAATTGAAAAAGTTTTCAAATTAGTTTTATCAAATGATTATTTTTTGAGATCATATTGACAATTTTTCATCTTTATGGTGATTTACATTTCGAAATGTAAATAAAACTATCCTTATTATCTTTTCTTGTATTTGGGGATGAATGTGTAGAGCATGCTTAAAATCATTTCTTGATTTGTTTTTTGGTCAACCAAAAATCAGTTGGCATATGAAACCGATTAATAGATATTTTTGATAGAACGATGGTGAAACAAAGCCCATTTTTCTTCCATTTTTCATAAAATTTAAGTGACTAACTTATTTTACCAAAAAAATTGAGATAAAACCTATTGATGGAGCTGTTAAAGTATTTTTATCTCGTCGTCTAATAAGGTGAAATGGGAATTCTCTATAGAAATATGCATCCAGATGGAGTACTATATGTTGCTTGTTTATTTATGCAGAATGAAAACATATTTATCTGCATGAAAAACGGAAATTTTACTGCTATATAAAATTTTGAAAAATAGGTAATTTATTTTGTAAGTAAAAAAGTGGCATCTGAGTATATTGTTTCTGCCTTATTTGGTCAATGAAACAGAATTGATCCACATCATTATTATACAGTAATGATATACTGTGGAATGAAGAAGATTGATATTACAATAATCTAATTATTCGAAGTTCAACTCATCATATTGTTCCATATTAAGTTCTGTCAAAATGTAAGCTATTCAATTCTATCGTCGGGGGAAGTATCACAAATCTATCAATTTTTTTGTAAAAGTATACAAAAACATATGGTGTTCAATTAGTTTATAATAATATAAATATTAAGATTATCCAAAATAAGAAAAACTAGGTTTTGAGAACACTTTTGAGATGATAATCAAAATATTTTGATTGAAAAATAATATATTATTTATCAGATATAGAATGGATTTTTTCAAATTTAAAAATTCTGAAAAATAAACAGTTTTGTAAAGTAAAAAAAATGAACGAAAACTCGAGACCTCGTATTCCAAATGAATGGGTAAGATATATGTATGAAAAACTTGAAAGTGGTGAGTAAGGATGTCAATTTGGAAGAAAAGTGAGAAAATTTTGATTGTGAACTCATCTCTAATATTTTGGCTCCTTAATATATTTGAATCATGATCTTTGAGAAGAGTTCTCAAAAGTATTCACAAAAGCTATTTTTCCTTGAAATTTAAAAATCCTGTTTATCATATATTAGCGAATTCAATTCCCTACATATTTCAAAATATTCTATGAACATTTCAATTTTTGAAAAAAACATATTTTTTCCAAATATATTTATTATCATATTTCTAATAATATTTCCTAAAGCGTCACTTTTTACTTCCTCGATGATTATTTCCCTCTCAAAAAATTCAATAGCTTACATTTTGACAGAACTTAATATGAAACAATATCTTGTATTAAAGTTTATACCGTTATATTTTCAAAATATTACAACAGTAGCAATCCCATACATAGCCAATGATAATCCAATAACGATTTTATCTTAATAGAATTTAAATCAATACTGAAACAGCAGATTGGCAAGTCATAATATTATAATACTATACATACTGCTTGGTAATAAAAATCTCAAAGATCTTAGCATAACTTTTGTTTGATTATGAGATACAGACCCTACGTAGCTCTCACAACTCCAAATGTCACTAACTGATCAGAAGCCTATGATAAGAGATCTAAATACGCAAATTTAATGCGCATTTAATTTAGATTTATTATCGAAATACAAACATAATATATATCTCTAACTTACCTTTGAATAAAATCCTGATTTTGTTGATTAACTTCCAGAGATTTACTAAGTTTTTGAAACATATGAAACAATTCCTTAATTTGATCCTGTAAAATCGTTATATCACTTTCTTGCCTTAATAATATATATAAATTTATTATGTACATGTATTTTAATCAGTTTTCGTTGATTCGAATATTGTCACAAAGTTCCAACATTAAAATAGTAATACAAATTTGTTCTATTATTGACATATTTTAGGATAAATATATAATTTGATAAAAATAAAATGTATCTGTGGATTTTAAAAACAATAAAATCTCTTTGTTCCTCTATTAATTTTGAATTTTCAAAATTTTTAACCTCAATTTTCCAAAAAAAATCGAGAATTGTAAAAAACGTTTTCAATTTCTAGAAATTTGATTTGGCGTTTTCCAAAATGAAAAAATTTGGAAAAAATCATCAAGGAAAACTTCATTCTAGATACCCAAGTAAGGATGTCAATTTGGAAGAAAAGTGAGAAAATTCCTAAAATTCTAAAAATGAATTTTCCAAACGTACTTTTTTATCTCATTTTTTTGATTTTGAAAAAAATTTGGAGAGAAGAACTCTTCGTTTTTGAATTTTGTCACGATGGTTTTAAAGTATATTAGACACATGTATTGATATTACTATTTTTGTATATTTTGAGAGAAAATCCCTAAAAAGTGAGAAAATCTGAGACGGTTTGAGAAAATATATAAACTATTGAAAATTTGAATTAAACTTCTAATTTGGAAAAAAGAAATTTGGAAAGAAGAAAATTCAAAAATCGAGATTTAGACTCAGTATCAAATGGAGAACAAAATGTTTCTTCATATGAAGGAAAAAATTTTCTTGAGAAGAAATAGAGTTTTTAAAATTTTATTGTATGTAATGAAATAAACAAATATTAAAATTATTTTTTGATAACAAGAAAATTCCCAACAGAAAATATTTGAGACAAAGAAAAAAAGAAAATTGAAAAATATTACTCTCCTTTACATTTCATGAGATTTTCAATTTATTTTCATAAAATTGACAATTTTATACGTTTAGATGAAAATAAGTGATTTTGCTTGAAATAAAAATTATTGTTTGTTTACAGCTATCAAATAGATTTTTGCTATTTTGATTAAAATTTGTTAATCAAATTAATAATTTTTTTCTAAATATCTTAAATATCTGTATCACTCACTGATACGATGAATTAAACGATAAAAATAATACAAACTCAACTAAGTTTCCTGTCTTTCAACCAAAAAATATTATGCAAATTAAATTAAATTGTTTATTCAAAGATAAAACAAAGATAAAGTAATTATAATTATCATATACTTTATGAATAACTCTCTAATTGGATAAGATTTTCGTACAAATATTTTATTAATATCGATAAGAATATGTTTACCTACTATCACCATATGTCGATAAACGAGAGTAGAGTGATTTTTATCATCGAAACTTTTTAAAAGCTGTAAGCAGGAAGTAATAATCTTGTTTTTTCTGAGTTAGTTGTAGAACTATTGATGCCCGAGTTATCATTGTGATGCAGAAGGATATCAATGTACTGACTGAAGGATATGAATTGAATTGAATTTTATTGAATTTCAATTTGATCAAAATTTGTTGAAATGATATGAATGTGTCAACTTCTGTATCATTCTCCTTCACTCCTTCCTTATTCTTTCGAGAACGAAGCTAGCTCAGCTTTCGCTGAGCGAATTGACACTTTTCATGCCCTAAACGTACATACTCTCAAATTTATCGAAAAAATTAATACCACCTAAACTAGTATATTCTTATTTTAAATATGATATTATCCTTATATTCCACACTAAAATTCATTTAAATCAACTTTTAAAAAAAGTTCGAATCCTGCGCGCCTCACTTTTTAAATTTTCCAAATGGAAAATTATATTCTCCTAAAGTGAAAACAATTTTCCAAATTGACTTCCTTAACCCAAGGCAATAGCTTTCAGTCAAAAAACACCCGAAAAATTTAAATATTGATATCGATTTTCTTCAAGCACTTAATATCGATTGTTTACAGTTAAGCGGTTTGCAACTTTTTAAATTCTAATATATTTGAACATACTATACTTAACTTTGGAAAATTATCAAAATTTCTTTCAATTTAACTGTAATCCAACTATCATACACTGCAAACGATTCCACAATCTTATCGTAAGAAGGAATGCTTGATGTGATTGAGGATCTAACGATTTATTTACCTAATTCTATTTTTTCTTAAATTAAAGATCCTTATTATTGCATGATTTTTGTGCGGTCGTAAGGGAAAAACGCAAAAATGGTGCTTCAAAGTATTCCTGAAAGCAGTTTTATTAATAAATAATTTCCTTTCTTATCATCGAATTTTGCTCTTCTTGAGCGATCAGATTCGTTTTATTTTCATAATACAATTCAATTCCCTTATTGATAAGCAAAGTAAGGATATCTAACAAACTGATAATCTTTTATCGAAATTAAACAGAAGTCATTCTATGAGCCCATACACACTATTACTATGTTTCATATGCTGAGCATAATGAGAACAATTCTGGTCGTTATCTTGTTGTCGTTGATTATAAAAACAGAATAAAAATACTTTTTTAAAATCACTTTTTTTCCCATATCGAATCCAGAACATTCATATTTCTCTTCATTCGTCTCGAGGGACTTTACAACCCAATTCCATATATCCAAGTAATTCATTCCTCATTCCAATTTTTTTCACCTAGAAGGATAAGATTGCAACGTAATTTCAGTTTAAGTCTTGATTTTGAATGAGACATTAGAACATTTCTATCTAACTACTTTCCTTCAAAAAGAACATAAATTATCTCTCCTTAGTGTTCTATGTTCCTCAATTAATTTACAAATTTCCGAATTTTTACACAACCATTTACTTTTTATGATTTTCGTTTAGTAGTATTCAGATATGCACAAAATTACGTTCTTGTATACAGATTAATCATTTGCGTTATTTTTCGTATTCCTTTGAGCAAATATTAGATAATATCTATCTTACAATCAAGTTACTCGCACAAAATTTTGTTGTTGTTAGACTAACATCGTAATGATTTTTATTTTCATATCGTTTACTTAATTTTTATGAGATACAGTACCAAAACTATACTCAAAATATACCATCAATACAAATTTCATATCTGTATTAACAATTCTCGTAAGCCATTAGCAATTTTCCAAACTCTTCAAGACGGTTAAGGGTGCGCCTGGGAGGATCATGTAAACTTCAGAATTTAGAACCTTAATTTTTAAGCAATAACTTGGTACCTAAATAGGTAGGAAAACTCTAAAAATATCAAAAAATACAACTTGGCTCCATAATAATCCTGTCATGGTGGCTGTTTGTATCCCCTAGTATTTTCCTCTTGAATCTCTTTTTCTGTCGAAATTAAATTCAAATCTCAGAAGTAGAAGTGAATAATCGACTTATTACTGCTATTATACGAATAAATAAATTCATTATATTATTTTTATTTACATAATATCTGTTTGAAGTCCATAATTCTATAAATTTTTCTTCAAAAACATTACAATCTTGATAGTTTTGATACTGTTTAATAGGTTTTTGGCACCTTATTTAGTATTTACTACGTATAGAGTCGATCTGAACTTAATTTTCGGAAATTTAAAATATTTATTATAAGTAAAATCTGATTTGAAATTTATGTTTAACTACTCATATCTTGCATTATCCTGAGTAGCTTTTGTAAAAATTCATCAAAAAAGATTTTAACGTGCTTTAATTTTTATTTTTTAAAATAATGCATATTATTATATAACTAGAATATTTACAAATTTTAGTGCTTTCAAAAATTTAATCCTCCTCCTCTCAAATAAACGTACATTCGGGTGGCCTGTTTTTTGCAAAAAATAAAATTTCATTTTTTATGCTTAAAAAGTCAGAATTTTTATTTGCTTCTGGGATATATGATGGCTATATCAGATGCCCATTCTTTTTGATACTCAACATTAAACATAAAACTTAGCCGTTAAGGCTCTTCTGAAAATATTTTTTTTTCCGAAAAATTTTTCGAAAAAAATCAAAAAATTTAAAAATCCCCGAATCTGCAAGGATTTTAAAAAATTCTTTTTAGTAAAACTTAAGGATATTGTATCAGATATATTGGTATGGGCAAATTCAATTTTAATCCAATATTCATCGAGATATTAAGTTAACGAAGCTTTCAAAATTGAGAGGGTAATCCTCCTCCTCTCAAATAAACGTACATGCGGGTGCACCCTTAATCCACTTACCGATACATACGAATTCACATCTTACATTCTTTTTAAAATACGTTTAGATTACATTTTATTTTTTTCGATTTGAAACTTATTGAAATACTAAACGTTCAACTAAGATATTCGTCGAAATTGAGCACACCTGTATTGATCACAGCTTTATCGTTTTACAACTATAAGACTACAAAATTCTCCTTTTTGCAAAAAGGAAGATTATTTTTTTTTATTTCTTTTTCTCGAAACAGTTTTAAGTTCAGTAATTCAATAAAAGTTTAATTTTATCGTTGCTTTATTTAATACATATTTATTGCTTTCTATTGTTTCATTTGAAATTGTAGATGAAAATGAGCATAATTCAAAAAACATGTGCTTTTCTAAATACAAGAAACCATTTTGAAAATCTATTTTCCTTGATATTCGCAAAAATAATTATAAATCTTTCCCTGTTTTGAAATATCACTCACAACACGTTAATATGGCCGAAAATCTCTTACAACGCATTGTTTCTTGTATTTTGCTGCTTGATGAAAATTATTTTCGACGTTCAATCAAGAATTCTGAATTTAAGTGCACCTGAAGAAACGCCATGTAGCATATATAAAATTAACTTTTACAAAAAGATTTATTTTGATTGTCATTCACTATAAAGAAAATCTTTATCTCAAAATATTTGAAATAAGCTCAGAATTTCTTAATGATTTTGTATTGAATTTGATTTTGAGAAGAAATTTTAAATATATTAAGGGTTTCGTTTTGCTAAAATTGTCACTTTTATAGCATATTTGTTTTTGGATGTTTTGCGAAACCAAAAAAAAAAACTATGATATACAATGTGTGTGTAAAGAAAATACTTTATTTACTAGTTAAAAAATCATTTGGTATTGATCAAGTTATTTTTTCTGGATAAGATATTATATGGATAATTGGATAGAAAATACAATTATATAATCTTGTACCTGGTTTAATTAAGCTAATTGTCATCAGAAACTTGTAATTTTTATGAATTTCAGATTTTCTTTTCATTACTGCTTTTCTTAATAGGTCAAGTTCTTATTTACGTTATAAAGTATGATATTTACAAATATCAAGTTATCATGTTTTTTGAGAAATTATGAGAAACAAACAAAAATGAAAAAGATAGGAATAGCAATGAATAGTGATGTGGGTATAGAAAATGTAAGAGATATGAATGCAAAGCAATCAGTATTTAGGATATTGACCATAGATTTCGAAAAAAAAATGCTGCATATTGAGCGAAAACTATGATTATATTATAAGGCTGTCATTTAAAGCATAATGAAACTATTCCCTTTTCATTTTAATCGAATAAGATAGTAAAGATTTTTGAATTAGCTAGAAACTGATGAGATGTTTTCACAAATCAGATTTTTAATCTCTATAATGCATAATTCACTCAATATCTCAATTTTGATATTGCGAGATATTTTTGCTATCGGTTTAGCAATTTTGACACAATAGCAAGAGGGTTCTATAAGCATTATTATCAACGTAGAATCTGAATATCATATCAGAAAATGTCGCAAATCTGACATTTATCCGACCAAATAGCAAAAATAATTGAATACTTTTCGCAAAAACTTTAAAAATCGATAAAAATATGAAATATAGATATTAAAGAGACTTTTTATATAATATTCATAAAGATTTTCCAAAAATATGATACCGCAAAATTAAAAAAGTGACGTCTTGAGTGGAGTCAAAGGTCGAAATTGCTAGCTAAATGTTTTTTTTAGCGAAATTGCGTATTGTACGTTTTTTTCGCAAAACGAAACCCTTAAATATATTACAAGATATTTATAAATCATTCAAAATAAAACAATATGAAAATTAACGATAATAATCAAAAGTTTAATAAAAGATATATTTCCAACTTTAGAACCTAAATATCGGCATTTACAAATATTTCATTGAATTAAAAAACGATTAATTTTAAAAGAAAAACTCCTATTCAAATGAACCCGTAATAAAATACTTTCGATCATAAACATAAATAAAACTATATATCTTTCAACTTTCTTAAATTCGATTTAGTTTTTGGTTTTCAATTTAAATTGAATTCCGATAAATACCATACTCTATTCTTATCAAAACTAACGATTTTAATATTTTTAAAAGTAACAATTTAGACGTCAATTCAATATTTTATTTTTTGAATTTCCTCACAAATTTCAAATCTTATATCCCTCTCTTCATACCCACTTATTTTTTCATTATTTTTCTGCTAGAAATGCCCAATATGGAAACAAGAATCCAAATTTCGATAAATTTATGTCATGGCTTCAATTTCAGCCGTGATTTAGATTTAATCAATTTGTTTTGAGTGTGGGACAAACTATCCAGTGTCACTTTTTTATTAACCTTATTTTAAAAAATTAATAAAATAATAATAAAAAATTATTTGAATCTTTTACATTAATTGTTTCTTTTTTAAAAGTACCTTTAAAGTACAATAAACAAGATTTGAATCTATTGATCCTTGTTGCAAACTTGAATATATTGCTTCAAGCATTTTCAAACATTCGACTTTTTTGTTTTCCAATATTTGTTCATGGTCATTAGCTTTTCGTAATATACGAACAACTTTATCACTATTGATTAATTGAACTTTAAATTTAATCAATAATGCTGGAACAACCGTTGTGTATAATTCAACAACAAAATCGTCTAATCGAATATTCCTTCTCTCTGGGAAATAAGAATGCTTGAGAACTTTGAAATGTGACTCACTGACGTTATTAGTCGCGTCACCTCCGTTGCGATAGCGCTTATTCCAACGATCTAAATGATGCCTCCATTGCCTATCGAAGTACTTTTGGGCTTTCGGTTCAGTGGAAAGAATTTCAAGAATTCGATCATAAACTGCATCTAGGTCTGCAGCTTCTTCTTGAGTGAGGTGCTCTGGAACTTCTTCACTTGTTTCAAACGTTTCTTCTTCTGGAATAAATTCAGAATCGTTTGGATCATCAGAAGATTCTCGTGGTAAAAAGATTTGAGAAGGTTGAAATTCATTTTCGATGAATTCTTCTTCATATTGTTCCTCTTCTTCAATTTCTTCTGCTTGAAGTAAGTGAGATTGAGCTGGTTCCTCTCTAGGATTTTCTTCTTCTTGGTTCTGTTCTTTCTCGGGAGATTCTTCTTTAGTATCGAATACTAATAATTTCATTAGATTATAAAATTCTTCAAAATTGTCTCGTGATTTAAACTTATCCGCTTTTCTTAATATGGCGCGAAGGACATGCACGCCACACCAAAGAATATGACAGTTTGGAATACCTCGCTCAATTGCCTCGGCTATTTGTGGGGCGCAGTCCATACTTATCATCTCGGGTTCTCTATTAATATATTGAAAATAACGACAAACACAATATTGAATATTTTCGCTTGTGTCAGGAGAAATAAAGAAATACAAAAAAGGAAAAACAATAGTATGTTCTGTTTTTCCTGTGAGTGCATATAATGGAATGTTAGCCCTTAGAAGTTTATACGTTGAATCGATGTGAAACGTAGAAATTTGGTGACCAAGGGCCTTCGCTTCGAAAGGTGCATATAAAAAAACTAGTTTTCCCGGCTCAGAGATAAATTCAATTAAATCTTCTGGACAACTTTCTTGAACAGATTCGACAAAGATAGCTAAAGAAACTTTTTCATCCGAACTAAAGCGTTTGGAAACAATTTCAGCTCTTTGAGCAAATTTACGTAATGCATCTGGACCTTGTGCAAATATTGAAAGTAACTCTTCGTCTGTATATGAAATATTTAAGTCTTGGAAACACTTAAGTTGAGCTGTAGCATGATTCATATTGTTTTCAAAGTAATGTTTAAGATAATTTCTGACAAATAATGAGGATATTGTTTTTGTTGATTTCGGAGGTGCAGAATGATCATGAGAGTCAGAGTGGATTAGTAGTTCATATTTATCTTGATCTATTATCCGGACTTTGAATTTAGCTTGACATTGTGGATACTTACATTTGTATTCGATCGTGGAGTATTCTTTCCTGCATTTTTGAGAGTAGCCCATGCTAGCTTTTATCTCTTCTTGGATACCAAACTGGAGGAGCTCCATAGTGTTGAATATCACGGGCTCCATACAACAAATTGAATAAGGTATTTCAAAATTTGAAGGAAATGGTCCATCATTGAATGTAGTGGCCGGGAATTGAATGACATACAGATAGTTTGAGGAAATTTGTTATAAATTATAATATAATTGAAGAATTAATTATCAAAACAAGTCTAAGAGCCATTTGTCAGATTTTCCCGAAATGCAAGGTTAAGATTTTAGCAGCGACTAACTTTGAGTGTACATATATAATTGTTATACTGAGTACTTTCTATCTGTGTTACTTATTTGAGTCTAAGAGCCATTAGTCAGATTTTCCCGAAATGCAAGGTTAAGATTTTAGCAGCGACTAACTTTGAGTGTACATATATAATTGTTATACTGAGTACTTTCTATCTGTGTTACTTATTTGAGTCTAAGAGCCATTAGTCAGATTTTCCCGAAATGCAAGGTTAAGATTTTAGCAGCGACTAACTTTGAGTGTACATATATAATTGTTATACTGAGTACTTTCTATCTGTGTTACTTATTTGAGTCTAAGAGCCATTAGTCAGATTTTCCCGAAATGCAAGGTTAAGATTTTAGCAGCGACTAACTTTGAGTGTACATATATAATTGTTATACTGAGTACTTTCTATCTGTGTTACTTATTTGAGTCTAAGAGCCATTAGTCAGATTTTCCCGAAATGCAAGGTTAAGATTTTAGCAGCGACTAACTTTGAGTGTACATATATAATTGTTATACTGAGTACTTTCTATCTGTGTTACTTATTTGAGTCTAAGAGTCATTTCTACCATAGAACTAGATATTGTCTCTCATTAAATATATATAACTGTAAACTGCTTAATTCATTTATCTATTTAGATAAAATTATATTTATATAAGATTTCATGTTATTATTTCATCTTTATTATTTTTTTATTCCTTTGAAAAGTGACACTGGATAGTTTGTCCCTTTCTCATTTGTTTTCATATATATATTGATTAATCACACTATCTCCCAAGGAACCTGATCATAAAGAATCAATCTGTTCGATTGCTCTTATTTTTAGTTTTTGAAATACCTTACATAAATTGATTCATATAATTTTTATGTCGATTTTATTTTCTTACGGGTCTCAATTCTTGAATAAAGAATACCGTAACAAATTAAAATAGATAGACCACAATATCTTTTATATATATCTCAATCAAAATCTTCAAAAAGACAACATTTTTTACTTTTTTAAAAGATTACCCGGAATTCGCAATTTTCGAATTAGAATTAGTTTTATCTCTTGATTTTATTCCGAAATACCCAATGATATCCAATAATAAAAATATTATTTTTCGATTTTATGATTAATAGTCCATTTTCTCATGATTTTTATCTTATTAATACCTAAGATACAACGCTCATCTATATCACATTCTTACATCCTTCCATTTTTCAACTAATTCCTTTGTTTTCAAAAACAATGCTAGGAAATAAAAGTTCTTTTTTGTATTTCCTATTATTATCATGATTGCAAAAAGGTTTGTACAAGGATTTTCGAGCAGTTACCTTTATACAACGATTTCATATTCAAATATAAATAAAATATATCATTTTGTAAACGAGAATGCCCATTTGGATCTTACATATTATGTAATTCATAAAATGAAATACCAAAAAGATATATTTAAACTTCATTTTCTAGGAAAATTTCATATATTTATAGGCATTCTATATATCGAACTATATTTAACTCCGCTTCTGTCAACTAATACTAATATCCTACATTACAAATTACTTTATATAGAGTTTATTATTAATATATTAATAATTTACTCAATAATATCACTCCGGCTTGTTATTGAATAATCATTTTGTTCTAAAACAAAACAAATATACTAAATTATTTATTAAAAAATGAAAACAAATACTTTAATTCTCATGGAAGTTAAGGAGGCAAGATAAATCCATAGGATCAAATGTGGAAGATGGGAGATCCATTTTTGAGTTCAAAATCTGATTCAACTCAGTCTCAACTTTTCTTGATCTCCTCTTAAATATCTTTTTTGCATCATTTTTCTTTTCATCTAAAATCTTGGTTACTAAAGACTAGTTTTCAGCATACCAACATAGCATAGCCTTGCGGTTCCTCTTTGCAAGTCTATCAAGAGGAACATGATACTTCTGCTCAACGATCTTTGCAATCGATGTTAAAATTTCAATATTAACATGAGTGCCAAAGAACTTGTCAACATAGGAGTTCACGAAGTCAACCTTTGATCCCATGTTTACTATTCTCTTCTGGATCTTTTCATAGTCACGCTGGGACTGGGCAGTAAGTCTCTTGCACTTTGGGTGGGCATCAACATGTGGAAGATTAAAGTACTGTGTACTCTGAAGCATCATGTCTTTAATCAATCTTATCAAAAAATGATTTTCTGAACTTATGAAAATTTCATAATTAGAAAATTCGTTTTCAGTAACGGTAATCATACATATCTAATCATAATTTCGTTTCTTAATTTTTAACAAGTTGAATTCTCATACCTTTGTTTATTTTCTCAGGTATATTGAATTTTCCCTATTCAAATACAGAATTCCAACACTCTGAATTGCATTGGGAAGTATTCTTGCAGTACTCATTTCTGGAAGTAAAAATAACAAAGAATTTATATGAGATCATTACGACTTATCTCAAATTTAAATTGACAAAGCTTTTGAAAATATAAATACGAAAATAACACGAATATTTCTGCCAGTACCCTCTCCTTGGACTCAATAATATTTCTTAATTAAAAGCCCTTTTGCTCATGTGCAAGATTAAACTTGTTCCATTCAAAATTTTACGATTGATTTTTCTTTATGGTCTCTGGAAATAAATGAGTTTTAACTTTGTTTTCGGAATTCAGAAATGATTTAAAATAGGAATATATTATGTTTGAATCATGTTTTATTCCCAGAAATATTCAAGCAATAAAATATACTGAGGGGTATTCTGCAGCAGTTGATCTGCATCATTGTTAACTTTTCACTAAATTATTTTAATTGAATATTGTAATCCTAAGAAAATCCTTTACCTACTAAGAAAATAACCCAATTTAAATATCGAAAAATTTATAGTAACAAAGAGAATAAACCCCATATATAATACTTTTCCGGATTAAGTGGATATTTCAATTGAGTCTTCTTGTTTTATTAAAATGGTTTCTAATGGTATAATATAACATTTATTATCTCAGGGAAACAAGCAAATTACACGCCAACTTAAAATATTTCAATTTCAATTTATTTTCATGCGCAAATAACTCAGCCATTGATCTATATGTATCTATTACGTATGGGAAACATCAAAAAACTCTAATTTCTTCGACATGAACTATCTATGAAGCATATGTCATCTCAAAAGAAAAAGATTTTAAAAATATTTACTTTCGAATTGACATTGTTCATTTTTGATCAGGAAACTAATGCAACAACATTTGGTCCAATAAAATAGAGTCAAATTTTGAATTGACATATATTTAGCGGATTTGTGACCAAATAATTTCAATGCGAAATTCAATGAGAGTCAAAAATTGAGAGAAATTGAATTTATCATTTGAGAGGAAAATTTGTATATTTCAAAACTACATGATTTTACAATAATATTAGATGACTGTATACATCAACATAGGCAAGAACATTAAAAAATCTATATCTAATCATCAAAATTCAACTTTATCATTTTTTTCTTATGTAAAATTTACAGTAAAAGATTATATAACAATATAATCAGAATTATAATGGATATAACTGTCTATTCAATGTAGTAAAACATGTTGCCCCCAAAATTTCGCCACTTTAACACATTTGATTGTTAAAAGACTATCGATTTCTGAGATTATCCATGCATTATTGTGATGAATTAAAGTTTAATTATATAAATGGGACTTAAATATGGGAAAATAAAAGGATTTAACGGAAGATTTGTTTTGAATTTATAAAATTATTGAGATTACTGGCCAATTTCTTCATGCATCAATTAAAAATGAAGATACAATATGATAGTCAGCGTTATCCAAAATAATTTTATACTTTTTATATTCTTATATCGATTATACCAATCTGAATTAAATCAATATGCCGTTATAGGAATACTTCATATATTATTTGCTTATTGTAATCAGCTATAATAAACAAGAATTCCCTTTATTTTTGGAAAAATGATTTTATTATTCAAATTAGTAAGAGGAAATAATGAATTTAGCCTAGTTCCACTCCATATATATCATTAATGCTTCAATATCCTTCCAATGTATTGAATTCAGGGTTGAGAATGAAATATTTACGAGAATTGTGGTCAATTTAATTTTTGTGATAGTTAGCTAATAACAAAAATTTGAATGACAGACTTATTTGCTAGATATAAAGCGAATAATAGTAATCTACTAATCAAATATTAGGATATTTATTGATTAAATACCTTAACAAACGCAATTTAAGCCCCAATTTTTCTGAATCTTCTTCTCAACTTCTTTGTCAAAAATTTGAAAAGTTTGAGCAAAAATACAAACCGAAAAAATGAGAATTAATTCATGCCTTTCTTGTAAATCTCTCTGATTGGTCCTAATTAGTATTATTCACTTGTTTGGGGCGAAATTAACGAATTGATTTCTTTATGTTCAATTTTCATAGCCTTTCAAATGCCATCTTATATTTTATTTCGGACTTTATTTTCTCATTACGATATTAATTAAGCTGTTATAAAGCATACAAGTGAAACAATTGGTTGACGTTAAGGTTCATTAAATTGAGAGGAATAGATTAATTCAAAATATAAACAATTCAACTAAATTAGATGTCTCATTTTCATTTTGAACCTTAATACATTTATTCTACTTGATTTTTCTTTCTAGTTTATACAATTCAGAGTGTCCGAACAAACAGCAGATTGAATATTCCCAAATTTACCGGCCCGAGACCAGTAAAGGGAGTATTTAGTTAATTTAACAGAGTAATGCATTGTCAAGATAAAGGGCCCATCATTCATTTATTCACAAACCTAATCAAATTATTGTGTGAAAACCGTAATTTCATCTTGATTTTATAAATCTCTTCTTCACTGATCCAAAACAAGCTTGTTTAACAATTAAAGAGAAAATTCATACAGAGAACTCATTTGTACATCGTTCCAAAGCAGAAAACAATTCGAAAATCATAATAGATGAGATTTTTGATATTTAATTTCAGTTTTTATATCAAATAAAAGTCAATCAATCAAAAGTCGTATTCTTCAACTCTATGACAGATAAAATACTCATTTATTTAACTATTCTCCATTTTTAAAACACAATTTTTTTGTGGCAAAAAAACCTAAAGCCAAAGTGAAGAAGAGACCAAATTTATAAATCAATGTTTCCTAACATGGCTAGGCGTCCGATCATTTAACTACTTTTTTACTTTTTAAAAATTTTTTTTTTAGATATTAATATCCACTAAAGAAGAGAAACAAAATTGATATGTCAATCCATGATTTAATTCGTAAGAAAACATTTAATTACCAAAAAACAACTTTTTATTTAATTTTTTTATCAAAACTATGAGTTTGATATAAATCCCACAAGCATTTAATTCAAATATTATAGATCATTAAGGAACCATATCCAGGATTTTTTAAATAACAATTTAATTTAATTTTACTTATTCATGATAAAATACTCTCATTTCGTATAATTAATTTGAATAATTCAAGGGCATCCTTATTTCCTATTAAAAAAGAGGTCCAAAAAAGGCTATCAAAAATTACAGGCTTTTTCAATTGAATTTGCGTTAGTTCAAAAGATATTTTTGACATTTGCTATTTTTAAAATCTTAAAACATTTATTCTCAGTAACAAGCCATGATAAAAAAGGGCTACTTTTCATCTAAAAAATTTTTGAATATATCTTTCAATTTTTTTAGGATTCAGAACAAAGCGGTTTTACGTTAGAAATTTGATAACTGGTCTTTTTGATTGCATATATTCTCCATATGGGTATTTAATAAAAGGGAAATATCGCTTGGATCGAAGTATCCACAATATTCCTCACATTTGTAGATACATCTTCCGTTTTGATCATCAAATTCGTTATTAGATTCATCTGATTTGTCACCAGATTTGGATTTTTTCTCCTTTAAATAGGGGTGAATGATGTCCCAATTCTCCGTAAACCAACAAAGGAGAGCAGATCTGTTTCTTCGAGCTAATCTGTCAAGTTTAATTTTGTGTTTTTCAATAATTACATTTGCAATTGATATGAGCATCATCGATGTTACATGAGAACCAAAGTACCTGTCTATATACGATGCAACATATTCAACTTTTTCACCATTGAACTTTATTCTCCTTTGGATCTTTTCATAATCTCTCTGGCATTGGGGTGTCCGTTTCCTATGCTTCAATGCTGGATTTGCGTAGCTGAGGTAGCTCACTGTTCTCTGCGACATTGAAAATAAATAATGAATTTTTTTTTCAAAACTACAATTGAATTAATTAATTTCATCCACTTTTGTGAAATATTTTATTGTACTATGTATTATTAACAACTTTGCCGATAAACATTATTTTTATATTTCTTCATCAAATGCAAAGAACGATTGTTATAGACCGAAAATAGATTTTTTCGGTTTTCTCTTCAAATAATTGAAAGAATGATACTATTATAGGTTTATTATATTATATAGCATATAATCATGCTATAGCAGAAAATTATAAGTTTTGAGAAGATTGAATATAACACAAATAAATTTGAAGGTAAGTTAAATTGCTTGTTGTTTTTAATGGCTATTTAATGAGAAATCCAATATTGCAAAATTCAAATTGAATGATTGAAAGAACAGAAAAAGTCATTCAATTCAATTTCGAATATGTTTCATTGTATTTATAATTATTTGGCAAATAAGATATTTAAACTTGATTTTTGAAGGAAAATTCACAAAATTGAATGAATTCAAATAATTTTTATTCAAAAATAAACTAGTTATTTGAGTTTAATACTAATTATCTATTCAAACTACAAAGTTTGTAATTTAAAATATTTTGTGAGATCAGATTGAATTAATTCAAGGTTCTTTTTAATTAATATTCATGACCATATTACGCATTTTCGAACATTCTAAACCAAATATATAAAAATGGGAGACGAATGTTAAATTTGCTAGACATGGGGGAGTTGTCTGCAAAGTTTTAGCTCTTATCTCTAACAAAAAATTAATTTTTAAAAAAAAGACCGAATACGTTTCGCAGCGAGAAAAAAATAAAAGGCAAGATAGAATTTTCTAGACATAAAGAAGTTGTTTACCGAGTTTTAGCTCTTATCTCTAACAAAAATTAATTTTAAAAAAAAGACCGAATACGTTTCACAGCGAGAAAAAAAAAAGGCAAGATAGAATTTTCTAGACATAAAGAAGTTGTTTACCGAGTTTTAGCTCTTATCTCTAACAAAAAATTAATTTTTAAAAAAAAGACCGAATACGTTTCACAGCGAGAAAAAAATAAAAGGCAAGATAGAATTTTCTAAACATAAAGAAGTTGTTTACCGAGTTTTAGCTCTTATCTCTAACAAAAAATTAATTTTTAAAAAAAAGACCGAATACGTTTCACAGCGAGAAAAAAATAAAAGGCAAGATAGAATTTTCTAGACATAAAGAAGTTGTTTACCGAGTTTTAGCTCTTATCTCTAACAAAAAATTAATTTTTAAAAAAAAGACCGAATACGTTTCACAGCGAGAAAAAAATAAAAGGCAAGATAGAATTTTCTAGACATAAAGAAGTTGTTTACCGAGTTTTAGCTCTTATCTCTAACAAAAAATTAATTTTTAAAAAATGACCGAATACGTTTCACAGCGAGAAAAAAATAAAAGGCAAGATAGAATTTTCTAGACATAAAGAAGTTGTTTACCGAGTTTTAGCTCTTATCTCTAACAAAAAATTAATTTTTAAAAAAAAGACCGAATACGTTTCACAGCGAGAAAAAAATAAAAGGCAAGATAGAATTTTCTAGACATAAAGAAGTTGTTTACCGAGTTTTAGCTCTTATCTCTAACAAAAAATTAATTTTTAAAAAAAAGACCGAATACGTTTCACAGCGAGAAAAAAATAAAAGGCAAGATAGAATTTTCTAGACATAAAGAAGTTGTTTACCGAGTTTTAGCTCTTATCTCTAACAAAAAATTAATTTTTAAAAAAAAGACCGAATACGTTTCACAGCGAGAAAAAAATAAAAGGCAAGATAGAATTTTCTAGACATAAAGAAGTTGTTTACCGAGTTTTAGCTCTTATCTCTAACAAAAAATTAATTTTTTAAAAAAAGACCGAATACGTTTCACAGCGAGAAAAAAATAAAAGGCAAGATAGAATTTTCTAGACATAAAGAAGTTGTTTACCGAGTTTTAGCTCTTATCTCTAACAAAAAATTAATTTTTAAAAAAAAGACCGAATACGTTTCACAGCGAGAAAAAAATAAAAGGCAAGATAGAATTTTCTAGACATAAAGAAGTTGTTTACCGAGTTTTAGCTCTTATCTCTAACAAAAAATTAATTTTAAAAAAAAAGACCGAATACGTTTCACAGCGAGAAAAAAATAAAAGGCAAGATAGAATTTTCTAGACATAAAGAAGTTGTTTACCGAGTTTTAGCTCTTATCTCTAACAAAAAATTAATTTTTAAAAAAAAAGACCGAATACGTTTCACAGCGAGAAAAAAATAAAAGGCAAGATAGAATTTTCTAGACATAAAGAAGTTGTTTACCGAGTTTTAGCTCTTATCTCTAACAAAAAATTAATTTTTAAAAAAAAGACCGAATACGTTTCACAGCGAGAAAAAAATAAAAGGCAAGATAGAATTTTCTAGACATAAAGAAGTTGTTTACCGAGTTTTAGCTCTTATCTCTAACAAAAAATTAATTTTTAAAAAAATGACCGAATACGTTTCACAGCGAGAAAAAAATAAAAGGCAAGATAGAATTTTCTAGACATAAAGAAGTTGTTTACCGAGTTTTAGCTCTTATCTCTAACAAAAAATTAATTTTTAAAAAAATGACCGAATACGTTTCACAGCGAGAAAAAAAATAAAAGGCAAGATAGAATTTTCTAGACATAAAGAAGTTGTTTACCGAGTTTTAGCTCTTATCTCTAACAAAAAATTAATTTTTAAAAAAAAAGACCGAATACGTTTCACAGCGAGAAAAAAATAAAAGGCAAGATAGAATTTTCTAGACATAAAGAAGTTGTTTACCGAGTTTTAGCTCTTATCTCTAACAAAAAATTAATTTTTAAAAAAAAGACCGAATACGTTTCACAGCGAGAAAAAAATAAAAGGCAAGATAGAATTTTCTAGACATAAAGAAGTTGTTTACCGAGTTTTAGCTCTTATCTCTAACAAAAAATTAATTTTTAAAAAAAGACCGAATACGTTTCACAGCGAGAAAAAAATAAAAGGCAAGATAGAATTTTCTAGACATAAAGAAGTTGTTTACCGAGTTTTAGCTCTTATCTCTAACAAAAAATTAATTTTTAAAAAAAAGACCGAATACGTTTCACAGCGAGAAAAAAATAAAAGGCAAGATAGAATTTTCTAGACATAAAGAAGTTGTTTACCGAGTTTTAGCTCTTATCTCTAACAAAAAATTAATTTTTAAAAAAAAGACCGAATACGTTTCACAGCGAGAAAAAAATAAAAGGCAAGATAGAATTTTCTAGACATAAAGAAGTTGTTTACCGAGTTTTAGCTCTTATCTCTAACAAAAAATTAATTTTTAAAAAAATGACCGAATACGTTTCACAGCGAGAAAAAAAATAAAAGGCAAGATAGAATTTTCTAGACATAAAGAAGTTGTTTACCGAGTTTTTAGCTCTTATCTCTAACAAAAAATTAATTTTTAAAAAAATGACCGAATACGTTTCACAGCGAGAAAAAAATAAAAGGCAAGATAGAATTTTCTAGACATAAAGAAGTTGTTTACCGAGTTTAGCTCTTATCTCTAACAAAAAATTAATTTTTAAAAAAAAGACCGAATACGTTTCACAGCGAGAAAAAAATAAAAGGCAAGATAGAATTTTCTAAGACATAAAGAAGTTGTTTACCGAGTTTTAGCTCTTATCTCTAACAAAAAATTAATTTTTAAAAAAAAGACGCGAATACGTTTCACAGCGAGAAAAAAATAAAAGGCAAGATAGAATTTTCTAAACATAAAGAAGTTGTTTACCGAGTTTTAGCTCTTATCTCTAACAAAAAATTAATTTTTAAAAAAAGACCGAATACGTTTCACAGCGAGAAAAAAATAAAAGGCAAGATAGAATTTTCTAGACATAAAGAAGTTGTTTACCGAGTTTTAGCTCTTATCTCTAACAAAAAATTAATTTTTAAAAAAAAGACACGAATACGTTTCACAGCGAGAAAAAAATAAAAGGCAAGATAGAATTTTCTAGACATAAAGAAGTTGTTTACCGAGTTTTAGCTCTTATCTCTAACAAAAAATTAATTTTTAAAAAAAAGACCGAATACGTTTCACAGCGAGAAAAAAATAAAAGGCAAGATAGAATTTTCTAGACATAAAGAAGTTGTTTACCGAGTTTTAGCTCTTATCTCTAACAAAAAATTAATTTTTTAAAAAAAGACCGAATACGTTTCACAGCGAGAAAAAATAAAAGGCAAGATAGAATTTTCTAGACATAAAGAAGTTGTTTACCGAGTTTTAGCTCTTATCTCTAACAAAAAATTAATTTTTAAAAAAAAGACCGAATACGTTTCACAGCGAGAAAAAAATAAAAGGCAAGATAGAATTTTCTATACATAAAGAAGTTGTCTACCAAGTGTCAGCTGTTACTTCTTCTCAATACTGAGTAGTATATGTTGAAGGGTTGTGTGACTTTTTTTGTAAACGTAAGAATTCATACAATATAGAACGATTTTGTATCATTTATTTTAACATATGAAGTAAAAAATGTATGATTCTTACGGTTTTTATTCTTACGTTTTTGAATAAATCAAGATTTAAAAAATTTTCAAAATTGTAAGAAAAAAAAAAAAAAAAAAAAAAAAAAGGTACTGGGGCTTCCAGGCGCGTTGCGCCCTCTAGCCCCCGGAGAAATCTTTAGTCTTAAATTGTTTTTTTATTCGGTATATTCTGAATCTTGAATGTCTTGGAAATTTTCTTCTTCTTCGCTCTCTGAGGTGAGAATTTCTTCGACTTCTTCTTCTTCTTCGCCATTGGGAGCAACAAATCCTGCGATGAAAACTTTGTATATACCTTCTTGAGGAGTCTCTATGATGAAAGTCGTATTGTTGAGGAAATGGAACTCGACATCTTGAACAAATTGGCAACTGCTGTGTGTGAATTTTGCAATTGTGAGAGGCTTTCCTTTATAGCCCTTGGGAAAGCTTGAGATAGTTACTGTTCCTCCATATGGAACTCTGGCAGGAATATCTAAAGCAACAGTTGTTATAACGTGGAAATTGTCTACGAATTGAGGCATAGGTTCAATGCAGTATAGTCGTTTTGACTGTTGTCTTTTGTGTAGAAATATAAATAGAATGACCTTTCACCATGTTCATTCAATTCTTCCAAATAATTGTATGAATTTGGATATAAACGGACAAATTCAGCAACTTTAACTTCTTGTAAATGCTTCTGCAAGTTCTTTGGAAACAAGTGAATGAACTGGTCAATAGCTTGCAACGCTATGAGATTGGCAGTAACGGGTAAATATGAAGCAAACATGTCAACAAGTACGCCAGGGTCTTTTATTTCGTTTTCAAGAGGCTGAATGGCATCCATGACAGCTTGAAACATCTCGTTATAATCTCGATTGTCTTCTGAACCCCACTGTTCATTTAACTTATCTAACAATTCGAACCTTTTCTGTGCGTATTTTCTACGAACTTTCTCTGAAAGAGGAGTGTCGCTATCTTGTGTGTCTTGAATTTGAGACTTAAATTGTTTGCAAAGGCGAGATATCGTGTTTGCGACCTAGTGGTCATTGCAGAATGTGTTTCTGTATGTTCGATTGGATGTGTTTCTGTATTTTCGGGTGGTTGTGTTTCTGTATTTTCGATTGGAGTCTGATTGGTATGAACTTCTTCTGAAAATGCTTCTGTTCCGATAGTTGTTGTTGCCTGACCTGTTGGCTGAGCTGTTTCTTTGTGCAAATGCATATTGTCCACAATTTGTCTTGAATTGTATGAGGAACTTGCTTTGGTATTATAGGAGGTCGTAAGGGTTTTGAGAATGGTGAGACATAAGTTGTAGGAACTTTAACTGCAGAGGTAGTCGACAAATTGTTTGCGACACTTTTTCTTCCTTCCATTATGAAAAATAAACTGTTTTTTCGGACTACTCATAGAAAAGTTTAAAATAAACCGTTTTCGTCAACGGTAACCCCCTCTATTTTTTTATTTTATTTAATAGTTACCGTTGGCAAACCGTTCCATCTCAAATATTGAATGAACTATAAACGTTTTTTGTTTTCTATATATACTTTTTTGTCCAACGGTAAAACTTTTTACACAGGATGGTTTACACGTCACTTGTCTTTTTTAGAGCATACAATAGTATAACTTTGTCCGGACAAGTAAGGGTCTATCGTCGCTACAGGAAAAGTTACGGGCGTTCCAAGGAAGTATACTTTGAGAAGACTTTCCCCCTTATAGAATGAGATAGGACGGTTATTTTACAAAACTGACAACACTTTGACCGAGTAGTTTTTTGTGCTGAACAAAAAGTGTCATATAAACATCTGTCGAAAACCGCTTTTTAACTTCACTTAAAATGCCACGTAAGCTACGTAAGAATATACGTAAGAGGAAGGAGCATTGAAACATCCAATAGTAAAACTGACACCACAACAACAGTTGCAACAACAAATGCTGAATGACCCCACTATGTTGCAACAAATGTCAAGCAATCCTATGCTTTTAAACCGAGTTGTTGGTGCACAGAGTGGAGGTTTAAGAGCGGCACTTTTAGCGAAAATGGCAGGCTATGGTGGAGCTGCAGACGGAACAGCTTATAACCCTCAAAGTCAAATGAATTTGAGTTCACTCAAAAATCAAATAACAGATGTCAAAAAGTCAAACATAGACATACAGAAACAAATAAGTGAAAACGAAAAGAAACTAGAATATGACAGACACACAAAGAAACTCAATGAGTTAAACGTAGAGAAAAAGAAGAAAGAAGAACAACTGAAAGAACTAAGTACAGAGGAATATGCGAAAAAAGTGTCAGAAAAAGCAGCAGAAGTAGCAAAAATGGAACAAGATGTTATAAATTTGAAAAACCATACTACTCAATATAAAGTACTGAAAGATGAAGAGATAAAACAAAAAGCCCTGAAGACATATATGGATAGCGATGAGTATAAAAAAGAAGTTGAAGCAAATGTAAAGGCAGAAAAACTTTTACAGTTGCAAAACCAAACCGTACAGTATGAAAACTTAGCACAAGAAAGTAAAAATAACGACGCAGCCATGCAAAGGCAATGAAAAGCGCAGAATATATAAAAGCTAACAATGACTGGTTAGATGCCCAAGCCAACGCTAAAGCAGCCCAACTTCATAGGGTCAATAAGGACAAAAATACAAGCGGATGAAGACAGTTCAAATGAAGCTTTAACAAATGCTGACTTTAAGAACGCCTTCGAAGCTCTTCATAGTAAGGTGAAACAAGTGAACGACTTCTCATCTGGAAAGAAACTGAAGTCTGAAGGTTTCGACAAAGAGTTAAAGAAGTAGCACAAAATATGACGAAAATAACAGATGCAGCAACGAGACAGGCAGTTCAAAGTGCCTATGACGCCGTTAGAGCAACTGTTTGGAAAGTCAAGAAAAAGAGTTACAACAGACCAAAACAGACCTAGTAAATGCTTTCTTAAAACGAAAAGTCAGGTAGGACATTACGCTGCAGATGGAACATATGTGCCAGCTGGTGGAACTTATATACCACCAAACCCTCCAAGAGAAGCACCTGCACCAGGACTACCTAACACATTTACATCGTCACATGGACATAGACACAGGCATGCACCAAAACCAACACAACAACCAACAGTTCAAAACCCTGCACAACAACAACAACAACAACCAACACAACAACCAACAGTTCAAAATCCAGCACAACCAACAGTTCAAAACCCTGCACAACAACAACCACAAACAGAGCAAGGACATAAAAGAAGTAGAGAACAAGGAAACCAAGAATTCTTAAAAATGCTTAAAGAAGAGTGTGGTTTCCCAGATAGTATTGACTTTAGTGACAGATATAAAGAAGCTATTGGAAAGTTCAAGGAGGAAATACTGACCCGAACCTATTTAGCTTTATGGCTCAGCACCAAAACGGATATAATCTCAAACCTGGAAAATACAAGCTCGCTAAGGGATATGATTTAATAGCATATCATCCAAATGACATGGATGAATTTACTCCGAGATTTTGATGTCAGAGCTAAATGACAATTCAACTTCGTCATGAAACGCGTAAAAAATAGAGACGGAACGAAAGAACAAAGCTTATGAATGCGGATGACGTAGATAGGGAAATTGTTGAAAACGGTCTCGGAATATATGAAATGCCAGCAGATGAGGTACAAGAAACTCCACAGGAAGAACTAGTTCAGATACAACCAGCCATGGAAGAAATAGTTCAGCAACAACAGCTAGAAGAGCCTGAAGGAAACGAACAAGTCACTCCTTTGGAAACTAACTTCACAGAACTAGATGAAGATTTGGAACAGCCGAAAAATCTTGACCCTCAACAAGAGTATGCGGAGAATATGGAATATTTCCAAGAGTCTAAAAAAAATTCGGCTGACATAGTAGAAGAATATCGAAAAATGTTTGCCGACATACAAAAGACTCCAACACCAGATGAAAATATTCAGCATAGAATGGAAGCACTGAAAGAAAATGTACACAAATACAACAACCCTTTTTACTTACGAGCATTTAACGTTCAATCTTCGGATGAACTCGGTGAAGATAAAAGGTTAAATTTCAAGAAAACATATAGAAATGAAACATTGTTTAAAGTTCATTCAGAACCTAACCAAGATGGAAACAAACCTACTTTTGTTTCTGCAGACGATGGAACTACAATGAGATGGGGTCATAAAGCTAATCCGGATAGGTGGTTCATAAACTTACAACCTCAATTCCAAGAAGTTGTAGACGCAATGGAAGTCAATGGTGAACGAGACATAGCTGGTATTTTAAGCGCGGCTTTAATGCCATTGAAAGATATGAAAGATGCAGATATTTTGGACCAGTATGAAATGAACATGGCTGATGGAAATATAACACCTGACGTTCTAGAACATTTATCTCAAAGAACTACACAGAACCATAGAGATGGTATATTTGGTGAAGAGTTTAGAAAGAAAGTTAGGGAGGGAGAAGGAAGAGAACCTATTGTACATGACCTTGCAAACGAAAGTTTACAAAATGTCATAAAAACTTACTTTGCAGACAATGAACCGAGAAGGGATGAATATTTAAGAAAACTCAAATGGACAGTACCAAATGAAATGTTAGTATTGAAAAACATGTTCCTTGACAAAATAAAACCAACTCCAGAAATAAATGACGAAAGACTGAAAGATTGGGTAAAAGCTTTCCCATTCACAAAAGATATTGTTGGTAACATGGAAAGAAAACCAGAATGGCTACAAAAACATATATTTGGAAACGAGCTTATTCCATATGGACAAGCTCTGTTTGAAGAGCTTGAACCGGAAACTCAGGAAAGAGTCATGCAAACAATACGCGAAGACTCAAATACAGACTATGACAAACTCTTTCTAGGATATAGGTTACCTGAGATGGGCGACCAGAGCCAAAAGGCAAAAAGGACATGGGAAATTTGCAACATACTAGATGAACATAATGCAAAGATGCAACAACTTCAAGCAGAGGGCAATGAAGGAAAAAGAAGAGTTAAAAACTCAGTCAGGAAGAAAGTAAAGCTTGGTCCACGTGGGTTCTATTATGACATATAAATCCAACTATTCTATATTTTTACTCATATGAAATGTACGCCGCTCAGAATATAACGCCAACAGTTTTGGATGCTATGAATGGAAATGTTTCCGAATGGTATAACGAATGCGACAATGCCATTAGAAGGTCAGAAATAGTTCCTGGAACTTACGAATATACAACTGCTGTTTCTTATGGAAACGTAGGTGAGTTTGGAGAAGGTTCTTCAACAACAGTAGATATTGCTTGCGACAGGTTTCATATAATTTCTATTGACAACTCTTTCTTATACGTGGAACAAGACATTGAAATAAAACCTTCTGCCAAGTTGTCTGACAAGAAAGGTTGCAATGGAATTTTCTATGTCGGATACCAATATGCTCCAGAAGTTTTCATGGGATATAAGATATATTCTAACTCTGACTTAGTTCAAACAGTAACATGGGCAAACTATGAATGGTTCGCTTTGAGAAACTCAGTACAACCACAAGCTAGAGAACAAACAGACCAGTATGCAACTATTGAGAAAATAAGAAGACTTGACCCTAACGTTCCAGGAGTTTATGTTAACCTTTCTGGAAAATGCAGCAGCAGTAACCAAAGTAAAATTGAAACTTAGAGTTCCTTTGTCATCTTTCCTCATCTTCAGGTTTTTAAGATACTTGCCAAACTGGGCAGGAAAAATTTCTATCGAACTTACTCCAAGCAAAAATAACTTAGTCATTGCACCAACACAAGACCCATTCACTCTTACAGAAGTAGTGGGAACAAATAAAATGTCATTCGCCGACTTTTGCAAAAACAAAGTTGACTTAGACTTTGGTTTCTCAAACCTCAACACTGAAGTAAACTATTATTTCAATGCTGCTGGAGATGCTTGGGACCCAGTTAAGTTCACATGCGAAAAATTTGAATGCAAGAGAATAGAAAGCAGACTTGCAGTCTATATGTTGGACCCAGATATTTCAAATGCTTTAGCTGCCAAATATATTGCAGTTCCACTTATGTTCCCTATACACCAAATATCTGTCAAAGACTTTGCAGGTGAAGTTGGAAACCAAAGTGCTGACCCAGGTGCAAGAACAGATATTGCCTTAACAACTGCAATGAAACATGCAGATACTATGTTTGTACTGTTCAGACGAACTATAAATGACTATTCTTTTTCTACAACCCCTGGTATTAAATATCATATAAACATAGATGGCAAATATTATCCAAGAGAAGAATATTCTACAGTTGAGGATATGAGGTCATACAACTTGACATTAGATGCTATGAACTTTAACAACAACTTCACAACAACCATTAACCCTGAAATGCAAAGTTCTATTATGCCATATGTGAAAGTATGGACCTCATACAGGAGGTCAAAAAACTCAATATACAAATGGAGACCGTTCAAACTTTTGGCTTGGCATTCCATTTGCTGACTCAGAAGACTTTATGGGTGGTATTTCAACTGTTGGTACAGTTCAAATACAATATACTGGTGACAGAGACGGTCCAATGAATTGAAAGCAAAGAAGTTTACAAAACCAATAGCACTTTTCACGGAAGATGCTCTTTTGAAGATTCGTTCGATGAAACCTGCTGGGGCTCCTCAGATTGGCATAACGACAGCTTCCATCGAGCAGATTTTGGCAGCAGGTCAGTAAGTTGTTCTTGAACTGACTTCTCTCCGTCAAATATTGACAGTACGCCAGTTTTGACATAAAATTGTATTATAAACTTACCTTTAGAAATATCGGTCAGTTGTTGTTATATTTTTGTCTGCTTCAAGAACTTTCACCATCTCAGTTATACCAACTTTCTTTGCTTTATGAAAATATTTGGTTCAGCAAAGACTGCTATTCTATAACATTTTCCATTGTTTGTTAAAGAACTATTCTGTCAATGAACTTGTATTGTTTGTGTGTGTAAACTTTGTTTTGCTTCAATTCGAAGAGATACTCAAATACGTCCATCTTTTTATTCTAAGTAAAATGTCATTTCCGAAAAATAGAAGCGTAAGTGTTTCAAAAGGTTTAATGGCGGTGGCAGATGTGAAGTTAAATTCACCAACTCAAACAAACAGTCAAAGTGTTGTTGTCAATGTCAAAGAAAGAGATGTTGAAGTGGGGAAACCATACGAAGACGAAGATGGTATAACAATGTTCCTGTAAAAGAACAACCAACATACCCTGAAGTTAGCAGAGACTTAAGTTCTGTTGCAGATATTCGAAACGACTACCAACAACTTAAAGACAAACTTAAAACTCAGGAGAAGATTTGTCAAGCTTTAGGTATAATGTTAAACTTGGTCGAACACAACCCTGTAAAAGTGAACTCATATGTCATGCACCTCATGAAGTTTTGAAAGAACTATTGAAACTTTTGACAGAGGCAGACGATATAAACATCAAAGAAATAGAACCCGACATTGCTTGCTGTGGTGTTTCATATAATGTCATTGACAAGATATACGTTATGAAAGGAGGTGAAACGTTGAACTTAAAATATAGTTTCCCAGACGTTATAAAAATATTTGACGACCACAACATTTCATTAAAGTTTATTTGCTAAGTAAATGGCAGAAGATATATGGTTTATACTATTACGACTAAAAACCCTGAGTCATATAATTCTATAACAACAAACTTACAAAGTCCTCAAGGACAGTATTGTAAACTAACTTTAAACACAATGACGACTAAAGCCTGTTTTGCTCTTTTGACACCAGAAGACTTTATTGTTGTGAATGGTAAAAAATACTCCTTTGAAGATACTTACTCAGATATACCACCAACAGGTTTTGTTGACTTATTTAATACTTTAAGTACGGGTGTAACATGTGCTGCAACTAGAGCAGGTTTCATTATGTTTGGATGTCCGACTGAGTTTACTATAAACAATATGAGCTATAATACAAAACTTATTTCTGGTTTTTACTACCAACAGTTTCCTATAACAGGAAAAGGTGTCATACAAGGAATGTCTATTCCATTGACTTTAAGCACACCAATCTTATATATTGTTTCAAACTTAGGTTCAAAGTGTTATTCGAATGTCGACAGAAACTATTATGACCAAAAGATACTTATGCGTATAAACAATACTTTCTCTGCTGGTTTGCCTATTGTTCATTCGAATGCAGAATTTTCAGCTTTAGTAAACTCAAACACTTTAGCAAACATAAACTTAACCTTAGTTGACGCAAACTTTGTTCCTGTAAAACTTTTATGTCCTATGTATTTGTCAATGACGGCAGAAAGTTTCGAATTGGAAGATGCAACTGGTGAAAGTATTGTATTACAAGAACAACTTCAACAACAAATAGCTCAAGAACAACAAATGCAACAAATGGAACAACAAAGTCAAGAATAAAAAAATATTATTTTTTTATTTTTATAAAAATGTACAGAATAGATGTTTCAGATTTTTATGACTTCCAAGCATTCAGAAATATGTGTCCATTTAGAGACTATAACAAAGCAGTCGAGAATTTGAAACGTTTAGTCATTTATGTCGACTCTGCCCCAGAATGTTATGTCATGAAAGAATGGGATGTTGTCTTTAACAAACCAAGAGCAACAATAGTTTCAGAACAAGAATGTAGACAGAAACTTAAGAAAATAAAAGTCGTACAAGTTGGTGAAGATGTTAGATGCTTGGGATATCTTATTGTCAAAGTTAGAAGATTTTTCAGTTCGAGGTATAAAGTTCTATACACCTTCTCCAAACTTCTATTCTATCTTCACTGGATATAAATATGAACAAGTAGAATGGAAAGAAAATATTATAGAAGCTTGGTTAGACCATGTCAAAGAAATTATATGCAATGGAAACGAAAAGTCTATGAGTATATCTTATGTTGGTTTGCAAACATCTTACAACATCCAAGTGCTAAAAATGAAACTGCTCTCATTATAATTGGAAAACAAGGAACAGGTAAGAATACTTTCTTTACAGATATTTTGTGCAAACTGTTAGAGGGCTATTCGAATCCGAATATGACAAACTTAGAAAACATCTGTGGCAAGTTTAACTCCTCAATCGAGAATATGAAACTTATAGTTTGCAATGAACTTCAAAGTATAGATACAACAAAAGTTTTGAACTCAGATGCTTTGAAGAGTCTTATAACAGACAAAGTTGGAGTTGTTGAAAGAAAGTATAAAGACCAAAGAGTTTGTGAAAATGTTGCAAACTTCATTATGGTTTCAAACAATGCTGTTCCGATGAAGTTAGAAAGTTCTGACAGAAGATATGTAGTTGTCAGAACGTCAGATTCTCATATGCAAGATACAGAATATTTTGACGACTTAGCAGAAACTTTGACATCTGACTTTTACAACCACTTGTTCTCATATTTCATGACATTAGATATTTCTAAGTTCAATCCAAGACAAATTCCATATACCGAAGAGAGACAAACATTGTTAGAAGCAAACAAGAGTGTATATGAACTGTTTATAGATGAAACTGACTTTGTGTCATTAGATGAAAGGTCATTGTACGATTCGTATAAACAGTATTGTCAAGAGTATGGTTATATGGCAGCGTCTAAACGTACATTCTTGGTAAATGTCAAAAATCTTTTAGATGTTCAGAACAGCGTATATACAAAGAAAAATTTTTATGAGTAAATTTAAAAAAAAATATTTTTTTATCCGATAGAAAAGATGGCAAAATTCATCTCAGTAAACAAGTACATGTCAGGACTTAAAGAAGAACTAGACCCATTCGCTTATTTGAATGTTTACTTCTACCATTTTGAAAAGTCTACATTTGACAAAGTTTGGAACATCGAACCAGTTAAGTTTGCTATTGTGACTAAAAATGGTGCGAAATTTGAAGACTTAGACATAGAAGGTTTGTTAACAGTCAAAGAAAATTTTGACAGAAGGTTCTCAAACCTTAAAGAAGGCAAAGCATACAAACTTGTTATACCTTATGAACCAAAGAAAGCAGACGACTATGAATATTATGAGTCTAAGATAGTTGAAGTTCAAGGTAAATTGGGTAAAAAGATTTTAGAGTCTAAGCCAGTGTTTGCTCCTAAAGAGGAAGAGAACATTGACATTGACCCAGAAATGTTCTAAAAATAAAATTTTATTTTTACATGTCAAATTTCTTTTTCTCTGGAACTGGTTCAGGTTCTTTTTCTCTTCTTCTACTTTCTTTTCTTTCTCTTTCTCTTCTTCTTCTTCTTCTTCTTCTTCTCTGGTGGAGTTATGTCAAATTTCTCGAACCATATTTATGTAAAAGTTCTTTGTCCTTTAATAGCTCATCTATTCTGTTTTCTATTTCATCTTCAAGAACAGCGCATGTGTCTTCTTTGCATTCTAAGAACTTTTGTTGGACTTCATCTTCCAAGGCGTCATCTCTGTCAACAAGTCTGTCATTGACAAATTTTAAGACTGCTCTGCTTAATGTTTTATGGTTCTTGTCATATTCCCAGAAACAGAACTTTAGAACAAATTCACCTTTCTTGTTTACACTATGTAAGATTTTATGGTCGACAGATGTTTTGCTGTCGAAAAGCTTGTCTCGAATATAGATAGCGAAATCGCTAGACATTTTCTAAAAGATAAAAATTTTAATTTTTCTAAAAATATGTTAGAAAAAAAGTTTGCTGACATTGACAAGAAATTTGAGAATGTTTTAAACAAGAACAAGAGGAAGTTAGAAAATGCTCAGATAAAACCTATACATGACAAGTTCTTATTTGCTCAGAATGGTATAACAGGTCTAATTGCACCACCTGGGTCGGGTAAGACTTTCACTTATCTTAAAATGGCTGCACAACAACAAGAACTAGATGAGAAGAACCCATTCTATGAGTTAGTTGTCATTTGTAGTACTTCTGGTCAATTTGACCAAACCGTCAATTCGTTCAAAGATATTATAAAGAAGTCTAAGTTAGTATGTATAAAGGATACTGAGTTGTTAGATTGGATAAAGAAGTACCAAAGAAGAGTTTTGAAGTACAATGCTATAAATGAGTATATAAATTCTAAGTTTAAAGACCCAAATGAGGAAATGCAGAGAATATTAGAGAAGAAACACTTCAGAAACAAACAGAAAGAGATAGAATACATTTCGAAGAAATTGCAATCTTACGATTGGAAGACTTACCCTCATAGATGTCTTCTTATTTTAGATGACTTTGCTTCTCATCCTTTGTTAAAGAACAGAGAACAAGACATGTGTCGAATTCTTAAGAAGCTCAGACACTTTAACATCTCAGTTGTCATTTGTGTACAGACAGCAAAGAGTTTAAGTAAGGATGTAAAGAGAATACTGACTGACATAATACTTTTCCCTGGATTGTCCGAAGACGATTTCATGGAACTTATGAAAGAGTCCATGGCAGGTAAGTTTGACAGACATGAACTATGGGAGAAGTATAAAGTCATACAAGACCCTCATACTTCTTTCAGAATTCATATCTACGCAAACAAAGTTCAAATTGTAAAAAGTCAAGCTTGAAAAATAAAGAGTTTTGGCGACCCCGAAAGAAGTCAGTCTAGAGAAATTTCACTGTTTTTGTTGCTGAATTCAATAAAAATATATTTTAGGTGAAGAGGTGAGATTTCACCTCTTTTTTCACCTAATTTTTCACCCCAGTTATTTTTTAAATTTTGTGAAAACTCAACGGTTTGACACATGCCCTAAAAATTATTTTACTCAGAATTTTGTTGCTGAATTCAGCAAAAAATAATGTTTAGGTGAAGAGGTGAGATTTCACCTGTTTTTTCACCTCTTTTCTCACCTGTTATTTTATAAGCGTTTTACATGAATTGTACGATGTATATTTGAAATCCTAAACAGTTTTGTAGCTTCTATTTCTTCTGTCAGTACATCGAATGTTTTAACGATACCGAAAGTTTCTTTATACTTCTTCTTGACGTCAGATAATAGGAAATCTTCTGCTGTTGGATAGTTTTTGTTCAGAAATGCTAACATATCCATTTTATTTTCTGCTGGTTTTTCTGCTTCTTTCTTTAAGTCTGCATAGTCGTTTCGCATACGTTCTATCTCTTTGACGGAGTAGTTATATTTCCTCATTGCTGCTTTACATTTAGAACATTGCGGATTCATTTTTGCGTTATATTCTGAAACCTTACCTGCTAAAACAACCAAGGCGTCAATTGCTCTCTTCATCTCAAACATAGCGGGTCTTATCTGTTCATTCCATACCTTACCCCTACTATCTTTATCTCTTATTTCCCATACACATTTTGCAACTAATGAAACAAAGTTGTCGTAGGTCTTAAATTCTTCAGATTTGTAAAGGTCAGAGATGTTCTTATATAACATGTCGCAATCTTTGTCCATAACCTTATGGTTGCAATGAAAACCAAGGAATTCATAATTTACCTTTCGTATGAACTTCTTTATTTCTACTGAGTCAGTTGGTTTCACTTCAATTTCGTCAAATTCGGGAATAGTGAGTTTTTGCTGCTGAATTTCAGGCAATTTAGGCAAATGGTCAATAATGTCCTGCATTTCATAAAGATACTGTTCATTTGTTTCATCCTGTGCGGTACAGTCTAAATTACTTGTTAACAATTCCTGCTTTATCTTCTGGATTTTTGTTTCGAAAGTATATGAAGAAGGAATGAAGTTTTTCATCTCTACCAACATAGATGTTGGATTCATGACTAACGAGTTTGGTGCTGTAGTTGTTTGAACTGTTGTTGTGCCGATTGTTGAAATCATGTCTTTTATACAAAATAAAAAAATAAATAAAATAAAAAAATAAATAAAATAAAAAATAAAACTAACTTTATTTTTTATTTCGGGAAAATTCATGAGGTGAAAAAACAGGTGAAAAAAGAGGTGAAATCTCACCTCTTCACCTAAACATTATTTTTGGGTCATTTACGCTCATTACGATGAAGTTTCGACAAAACATTTACGATGAAATCATGAAAATTCATGAGGTGAAAAAACAGGTGAAAAAAGAGGTGAAATCTCACCTCTTCACCTAAACATTATTTTTGGTGTAAATTTATGACAAAATTCAAATTGTAAAAAGTCAAGCTTGAAAAATCTAAGTGTTTAGTCTTAGTAAGATGGTAGCTTCTTAAAGCAAATACCATTGCTGAGTTTTATGTACGTGAAGAGAAGTACAATGAATTCAATTACGAGTACAATTGCAATGACAACTAAGGCAACTATTTTTGTCTTTTGCCAGCAAGGGTACTTCTTCTCTTCCAATGGTTCGGCAGAACTATACTCACTCATGAGAAATGCCAAAACGGTTTAATAGAAAAAGTGTCATTTTTTCATGTCCGAAGACTCGAAGGTGCAACACTTCCAAAATACCGACGAACTCAGAAGAGCAGCATGGCAGTATCTTCTTGACAACTTCTTTGAGTTCTCCAGGTACACCTTGGAAAATGCTGAAGAACTCCGACACAGAGAATTTGGAGAAATTGCACTCCAATACTACATTGACAAACAAAGGGTAAACAAAGGGTAAACAAAGGGTAAAATAAGACTAAAAACTTAACGTTTAAAAAGTGACATTTTTATGAGCTCCGAGTCACCGAGAAAACTTGGTCAGATGTTAGCAGCTTACTTCCCTGAGGAGGATGGAAGCGTTACATACGTAAGGTTCAAAAACAACGAACCTGGAATTGCGTACCAAATTCGCAATTACATGACCATGGAAGAGTACGAAAGGTTCCTACAAGAGAAACCAGCTCTAAACAACTCAGAAAAGAAAGAATAAAAAGTTTAACTCGTAATTGTTTATTTTTTTACTTGTATGGGCAAGCTGCAAGAATGAAGTCGACTATCTCGGTCTTTGTCTTGACCAGTTGGACTGCTCTTGCGAGTATGTCTGTTTTGCGGTCTCCAGCTGGTGTCTGACCTTCGTAATTGCGCATGTTCTTGAGAGCTCCAGTTGTAAATGATTGTAGGATGAAGAGTCTCTCAGACTGCTTGAGGTAGTCTTCACGGTCACGAACCGAATCTGTGGTACGAGTCGAATCGGTCGATTTGAGGGAAGAGACTGAAAGCCTGTCGTCTTCCATAGGGGCTGTGGCATAATCTTTGCGTAAGCGGTTCAGACCTTCTTCGAACTCTTGGTCTCTCTTCGATTGAGATTGGAATTGGAATTGCTGGGGTGGAGCTTGCTGGAACATCCAAGGGTTGGGGAAGTAAGGCATAGGCTGAGGAGGGTAGTTCGGGAAGCCTTGTGGTGGGTAGTAACCTTGAGGTGGAAATTGGTAGTAATTTGGTGGAGGGACTTGCTGGAACTGAGGTTGCTGAGGTGCAGGGGCTGGTGCTTTAGGTTCCTCTGGTTTGGGAATGGGCTCGGTTGGTGGTACGTCGGACATCTGTTTGTGGCTTAACCGTCGGAAGGAAAAACCTTTCCTGTCGGAAGGAAAAACCTTTCCTGTCGGAAGGAAAAACCTTTCCTGTCGGAAGGAAAAACTTTTTCTGAAGTTCGACCAAAAAGTTCTCAATTTTCGAAAATTTGAATGGTTTACGGACGGACAACTGGAAGAGTCCTTCCTGTCGTCGGGAAAATTTTTTCCAGTTGTCGGGAAAATATTTTCCTGTCGGATGGAAGGACTCGGAATGCCAGAAGGATTTGACGAGGCAATTTACCTTATAGAGATAAATGAAGTTGTTAAGCAGTACTTGCGCAGGGTAATGAAGCCCAAGGTCAAGTTCACCACTATTTCTGGAAGGTCTACACTTCAGCTCGAGACTTCGACTGGAATTCCAATTCAAATACCAGACGGGACAGCCTACGATGGCATAAAGGACGCCAAAAGAGAAGCTCTTGTTAAGTTCCTAAACAAACGTCCTTGGATAAAAATACCAAACAAGGAGAACCCCCTACCCCATATGAAATTGGCAATTCAGTCTCTCCTTCACTTCTCGGGTCAGCCGTTCTACATAACCTGTGAAGGCGACATCCAACCAGTTCAGTCAACCTTAACGTTTTGAGTAAAAACATTTTTTTCATTTTTTGAATGAAGCAAGTTAAATTCGTCCCACACCAATCTCAATGGACCGATGAAGAGTTTCAAGCCATCGTTGAAGACGTTGAGAACGACATAGACGGCGAACTTGAAGGAGCTCAAATCACAATTGCAACCAAAATTGCAGGAGTCAAGGAACAGATAGCTCCACTTAAAGCTACCAAAGCTACTCTTGACCTCATGGATAGTTACCGTTTAGATGTCAAGAGTGGAATAAGACATTAAAATTAAAACTTCTAAACTACGAAGCTATACTCCAAAAGTTAGCAGAAATGAGAAGACTTTACCAGAGCTACTTACATGTAAGGGACTTACCTTCAAGCAGTCCGACCAAAGATGAATTTTCTGACATTGTCCCAATTTTGTCCGAAAGTCAGCTCAGATGTTTTGAACTGCTCCCAACATATCCAGAATATGAACGTTTGCCTGAACTCTTCCGCAATCTCAAAAAAACGTTTTTTGGTTCTCATGTTCGAAACTTTTATCGGAAGAGACAACAAACGTTCAGAAGAAGAACAAGATATTATTTTAAACTTGTTGTATGACATAACTGTCATAACAAGCTTTTTGAAGTAAAACCGCCATTCTCAAACCACTTCATTTTTTCGATGTCCGAACAAGCACCGAAGCCGAACACAATAGCAGATGTCCTTTCAAGGTTGCCAGACAAGCGCCCAGTTCAAATTCAAATTGCCCAATTGAAAGCTCATCTGACAAACACCATTAAGACTCTCCAAAGTAGTCTTATGACAGAGATGACCAATCTCAAAGTCCGAAGTCCTCAGAACCAAGCTTCCAATGAGAAATGCCTGAACGATTTCACGGAAACCTTGCGCACATTTACGCGAGAGAGAACCGAGACCTTGCCAGACTCATCTACCGTTTCTTCGAAGAGATAGACGCCATCTGGAAGGTACTCGGAAAGGACAGAACATGCAACACCGTACTTCGTGAACACAGAATTGCGAAGGTATTATCAAAGAAGAGGAAGAAGAGGAAGAAGAGGAAGAAGAGGAAGAAGAGGAAGAAGAGAAACACGAAGAAGTTCCTGAAGCCGCTACATGGGCAACCCTTGTTGCCGATGACGCTTACGAAATTTCCCAACCCTACCCATACCAAATCCGCAACAAGGAGACAGGCAAGGTTCTTACCCCAGTCCTCAACAACTTGGGACACTTGAACCTTAACCTTCGGAATCGCGGTTCAATCTCCATGGGCAAGCTTGTCGCAATTCAATGGGTTCCAAATCCAGGCAAGAAGACGAGGTCAGACACATTGACGGTGACAAGCTCAACAACCGTAAGGAGAACCTCGAGTGGTTCTAAGAGTAAAAAAATTTTATTTTAGGGGGAAACCCCAAGTAAATTTAGGTGTTTATTTGGATAAGTATGTTAAATTAAGGTAATTTGCAAAATTAGTTCCCTACCTTTGAATTGGGCTCTTTCGTTATCCCAGTTGCGTAGGAGGTCGTCCCAGAGGAGTTGGTAGAATTGCCAATCCAAGGACGATTTGTCCTCCCAGGCATTGAGGATGTACTGCTCGTAGAGTTCATGACCTCTGCCTTGCACCAGACACCCTCTCCCTTGGAACGTAAGGCTTCTTCGAAGTGCTCGAATGCGATTGGCTGCGTGACCATCCGAAATGACACTTTTTGTCCGTTTGGTCAATGTTCGTGTCTCGTGCCATAGTCGACGAAAATACAGACAAACAGGTTATATATGAGTTTTGAGACCAAGAATGGTGTAACTCGACCTGTCCGATTCAAAGACTCCGAGGGCGACCATGAAATTAAACGGAAATTAGCTAGGAAGGAATATAAATGGACTGGTTGCCACCCCTCCACCTCCACCACCTTTACCTGTTCCTCAAGTAAATAAGCCTTTCCCGTTCCCAAGAATTCCCACATTTTAATTCAAATTCGAATAAAAATTTTTTATTTCATGCAATGTTTTATTTCTGTGCCGTCTTCAAGTATGCCCCAGTACTTACGCTTGGAGAGGACATGAACTTCGGTGAAAATTTTGTCCAATTTGAATTGACCCATCTTTTCACCGACCATGCCCATTTCAATGAGTTTGTTGTACCCTTCTTCGTTCGTCATGAGTGCGTCAATGTTCTCATAGTAAACCACAACTTTCGGATTTGACTTCGGAGAAGAATTTGTTGTAGTTGTCAAGGACTGCCTTTGCGAACTGAGGGTAAGACCAATGTTCGACAATAGGTTTTAATGTGGTTACTAAGCCACTTTGACCTTGAGTGAATTCGTACTTCAAAACAAAAGGAGAAAACCTTTCAACAAAGTTGTCGACCTTCTCATAATGTTTACTCTTCATCTCTTGAGGTTTTTAATGGAATATCCCATGTCGAATTCATAAGCAATTTCAGTGTCATTGCGAGTTTGGGGTTTGAAGCTTTCCTAATATCATAGAGTTGTTGTATGACTTTTCCAACTGTATAGTTCCTTCCTGGAACTCTCCATCTTCGTTTGGAATTCCAGTCGGATATATTGGACGAACCTCATGTACGCAGCGTTAAGGTCGACATAGTATATCTTTTCATCTGAGTCGAACTTGTCGCAACCAATTGGTCCAGTTTGTGGAAATTCAAGTGAGTCTCTTATCTTCTGAGAAACTTCTCCTGTTATCTCATAAACATCGTCGAAGCAACCTGTTTCATATAAAACCTTCTGACCTAACTCAGATGCTCTCCAATACAATTTGACGTCAATTGGATGTCTCAATGGAAGTTTGTTTATAGCATCTTGAAGTTCTTGCAACCTCATTGGAAGTTCTTCTGGTTCAGGTTGGTATCCGAACAATCCAACTCCTTGTGGAATTGTGTACTTCTTTTGTACTAGAACTTTGTCTGGAACAACTTTTGGTCTTGCTAACAGTGAAAAGTTTGTTTCGTCTCTTTTGGTACAAAAGTTTCTGTCAGCTTGTCATCTGGAATTGGTTCCAACAAACCTTTCTCGAAAAGAATGTTTACAGCTCTGACAATGTTGCACTTGCCTTTTCCGAACAATGGGGTTTGTAAGACTTTCGTTCAACATGAAGTGGTTGTGGACAATTTACAATCTTCAACCATGGTAAATTTGAACTCAACAACATAGTCGTCATGTGAAGAACCTTTAGCTGTAGGTATGTTGACTCGGATATTGACATTTGCCAACGGTGCAATTTTTGCCAATTGACCTCTGAGAATGTACCTTGTCTTCACACATGACTCAAGATACTTCATCTTCTCTTCTGTAACAAGACCAGAGTTCCTGAGACATGTAAGAATGCAAGGTTCATTGACAATTGTTTCAATTGAATTGTAAATTCCATACCTTGTCAAGTCAATGTCAGACTTATTTATGAACGGGAAGTATCCAGCATGTTGTCTGACTGCTTGAGGTTAGGTTGGTACCATTCGAAACTTGACACTTGCAATTCCTTCAATTGCATTCAAAATGTCTGAGTCGGAGTCAACCATTTGTTCTCTCTTTGTAGTCTTGAAAGCGTCAAGAAGCATTGCAGCTGTTTGTCATTGCCATGTGCATAGTAAATGTGACCATCCAAATCTGTTATGGTCAATCTGAGATTGTGTCCTTTCTTATTTCCGTCTTGTATGGCAGCAAGTACACCCATGAAGCCTTCTTTGTTCTTTCCTTCGTAAATTTACTGTAAAGGTTCGACCAGATGTAATTTACTTCTAACTTCACGTACTTTCATATGCATATCTTGTTCTTTCCATGGGAGCATGTGCGTCTTCACCTTTTCCTTTTTTCCTTCTCAAAGGATGCAATTGTTCGTCATGTTTCCAGTAGAATCTGGCAAAGCCGTCGTGTCCTTCAACTTGAGGTTCACTAACATCGAAGGCATGTCCATAAGACGTTCTTCTTCTAACCTCTCTAGTCTGTTTGGATAATTTGTGCGTGCTGTTTCCAAGTCCATTTCGTAGCAGACCAGACAGTTTGTCATAGACTTTTATGGGTCTTCCCTTCCTATATTTAAACTTCTTGAAACTTCTCCAACCATATCTTTCTAACTCTGCTTTTATTCTAGCAGACCTTCTATCCATTCTATACGGGGGCATTTTTATAAAAATAAAAAAAATTTTTCTTTACTTTACATAACCGCCTGCTGCCATAAGTCTTTGACGCCAACCCATACCAGCTAATGAAGGTTGACTTGGTTTAGTTTGGAAACTAAACTTTGGTTTTGGTTTATCTTCAGTTTTTGGTTTTCTTCTTCTATCGGTTTTTCGTCACTTTTCGGTTCCTCTGACTTTACCTCACTGCAGGAACAGTTGTGTCGTCAACATCTTCATAAATATCATATGCCATTTGTTTTTGTTTTCCTTTCAACTTTTTGTGTTTGTTGTAAAGTTTAGAATATTTCGACTCTAAGTCAATGAGATGTTCTATAATGAACTGTTGGTCAGTGAAGTAAACTTTTCCATCTGTTGTCTCGAAAGCTCCTTCAGACTTCAATATTTTATTTGTGAGAGTCTGTTTCTTTTTTGAGATACTAGCCGTTCCATTTCTATGAAAAGTGACTTTATAGTTAGGGTTTGTATTTCCAGACCTGGCACTTTCTATTATTGAATTTTTCTCTTCATCTGTAAGTTCTTTGACAGGTTTTGACAATGGTTCTGAACTTTTTGTTTGTGGTGTCAAATCTACCGTTTCAACTTCTTCGGTCATTTCATCTCAGTAAAAAATTTTAGTTTGGTTTGTTTTCAACTGGTTGTTGTTGTTTTTTAAGTCGGTCTAAAACTTCCTGAGGTATAGGAAGAACTTGACAAACACGTTGTGTAACTGCTGGAAGTCGACAAATCCATCTTGAACCCATTTGTCTCAATGCTGTATTGTTCATTTCATCTCAGTAAAAAATTTACATTCCCCACGTTTGAGGCGGTTGAGGTTGGTTGTTGTTTACCCACTGTTGTGCATGGTTATATCCTCTGTTAAAGAATCTTTCACCTTGGTCCATATAGTGTCCTGCTTGGTTATAGTAGTCATTTGCTTTGTTATAATAGTTTCCTGCTTGTCTTCCTACATTGTCCATCCATCCTTGAACTTTTCCTCTTGTTTCAGGATTTGGAATAAGATTTGCTGCATCTCGTGCTACCATCCCAACCTTTCTGTACAGTTTGTATAATAGGTTGTGCTTTCTCTTTAAGTATACCTAATGTACTCAAAATCTTCCTTCCAATTCCAAATGCACCTCTGGCTATTGTTCCCACTGCGGGTAAAAATCTGGATGCAACTCCTGCTAATGCGCCAAATAAACCCATTTCTTATGGGTTAAAAATGACGAATCCAAACAAGGACCCTATGTTTCTAAAGCAACAAAGAAAGCACTCATGGTAAAAATCTTTAGTTCAACACCAAATGCTTGGTTTATGGATATCTTGGAAAACATTCCGAGGTATAGAGAAGATGGACCACCATACTGGCTAATATTTGTTGGTCAAAACACAAGATACTGTGAAGCCATACCATTATGGTCCAAAAATATTTTAGATGTGAAAACTGCTTTGACAATATTCGTTGACAAATACCATCCAACAAAACTGACATCTGACTGTGAAAGTTCTTTCAAATCAGACGATATTAAAAACTATCTGCGTTCAAAAAATGTAAACCAATATTTCATTGTCGACCAAAACCATTCTGCTCTTGGTGTCATTGACAGTTGTATAAAAATCTTAAGAGACTTAAATCAACCACAAGGTGGTGAGGTATGAAATGTCATATGACGACAAGTATAGACACTTCTCCATGGCAAAGATGAGACAAGTTTTAAATATTTACAATAGCCGTAAACAAAAAGGTTTGGGAAACCATTCCCCCGAAGAAATGAAAAACAACCCTGACTTAGAGAAAGACTATATATTTAATAGTTTAGTCAAAAGGAAAACAAGAAAGAATGCCAGGCTTCAAACTTAAGAAAGGTGACAAAGTAAAAATAGAAATACCTAAACGCGACCCATATGAAAATACTATTGACTATGACAACAATGGGAACCGACAGGTACTCGCATTCGTGTTCGTAAAAATAGAAGAAAGTATACAAGAGAATATTATGAAGTTTTAGGCAAACATGGCAAAATGTACAGACTGCAAGCAGAAGATAAAACTACTATTGTCAGACCTCGTTTCAAACTTGTCAAAGTTCAAGGTGGTATACTTTCAAAGACAGTTCCTAACAAATATAAGACAACTCCTGACGAATATGCTAAAGAAGTTGAAAATGACGACTAAGCATTTCTATACCATGCGTAAACTGTCATGTAAGGTGGCATGTAGTCTTTACTTTTGTCCCGTTGTTTCTGCATATCCTGTAATGCGATGTGTATGGCTTCCTCCTCCCTCAGTGTTACTCCAGTAACAATTTATAGCAAACTTAACGTCGTCTTTAACATCATATCCTTTACCTTTTGTCATTCCTGTCCAATCCCAATTAACACCTGGACGTTCTAGAACATATTATCTCAAGAACTACACAGAACCATAGAGGATGGTATATTTGGTGAAGAGTTTAGAAAGAAAGTTAGGGAGGGAGAAGAAGAAGAACCTATGTACATGACCTTGCAAATGAAAGTTTACAAAATGTCATAAAACACTTACTTTGCAGAACAAATGAACTGAGAAGGGATGAATATTTAAGAAAACTCAAATGGACAGTACCAAATGAAATGTTAGTATTGAAAAAACATCGTTCCTTGACAAAATAAAAAACCAACTCCAGAAATAAATGACGCAAGATGAAAGATTGGGTAAAAGCTTTCCCATTCACAAAAGATATTGTTGGTAAACATGGAAAGAAAACCAGGAATGGCTACAAACAACATTATATTTGGGAAACAGCTATATACCATATGGACAAGCTCTGTTTGAAGAGCTTGAACCGGAACATCAGGGAAAGAGTCATGCAAACAAACGCGGAAGACTCACAATACAGACTATGACAAATCTTTCTTAGGATATAGGTTACCTGAGAATGGGCGGCGACCAGAGCCAAAAGGCAAAAAGGACATGGAAATTTCAACATACTAGATGAACATATGCAAAGATGCAACAACTTCAAGCAGAGGGCACATGAAGGAAAAAGAAGAGTTAAAAAACTCAGTCAGGGAGAAATAAAGCTTGGTCCACGTGGTTCTATAATTGACATATAAAATCCAACTATTCTATATTTTACTCATATGAAATGTACGCGCTCAGAATATAACGCCAACAGTTTTGGATGCATTGAATGGAATGTTTCGTAGGTATAACGAATGCGACAATGCCATTAGAAGGTCAGAAATAGTTCCTGGAACTTACGAAATTACAACTGCTGTTTCTTATGGAAACGTTAGGTGAGTTTGAGAAGTTCTTCAACAACAGAGATATTGCTTGCGACAGGTTCATATATTTCTATTGACAACTCTTTCTTATACGGGAACAAGACATTGAAATAAAACCTTCTGCAAGTTGTCTGAAAAGAAAGTGCAAAGGAATTTTCTATGTCGGTACCAAATATGCCTCCAGAAGTTTTCATGGGAATATAAGATATATTTCTAACTCTGACTTAGTTTCAAACAGTAACATGGGCACAAACTATGAATGGTTCGCTTTGAGAAACTCAGTACACACAAGCTGAGAAAAACAGACCAGTATGCCAACTTGAGAAAAATAAGAAGACTTGACCCTAACGTTCCAGGAGTTTATGTTAACCTTTCTGGCAAATGCAGCAGCAGTAACCAAAGTAAAATCTGAACTTAGAGTTCCTTTGTCACTTTCCTCATCTTCAGGTTTTTAAGAATACTTGCCAAACTGCAGGAAAATTTCTATCGAAACTTACTCCAAGCAAAAATAACTTAGTCATTGCACAACACAAGACCCATTCACTCTTTACGGAGGTAAAGGGAAAATAAAATGTCATTCGCCGACATTTTGGCAAACAAAGTTGAACTTAGACTTTGGTTTTCTCAACTCAACACATGAGTAAACTATTATTTCAATGCTGCTGGAGATGCTTGGGACCAGTTAAGTTCACATGCGAAAAAGTTTGAATGCCAAGAGAATAGAAAAGCAGACTTGCAGTCTATATGTTGGACCCCAGATATTTCAAATGCTTTTAGCTGCCAAATATATTGCAGTTCCACTTATGTTCCCTATACACCAAAATATCTGTCAAAGAACTTTGCAGGTGAAGTGTGGAAACCAAAGTGCTGACCCAGGTTGCAAAACGATATTGCTTAACAACTGCAATGAAACATGCAGATACTATGTTTGTACATGTTCAGACGAACTAAAATGACTATTCTGTTTTCTACAACCCGTATTAATATTCATTAAACATAGATGGCAAATATTATCCAAGAGAATAATATTCTACAGTTTGAGGATATGGAGGTCATACAACTTGACATTAGATGCTATGAACTTTAACAACAACTTCACAACAACATTAACCCTGAAATGCAAGTTCTATTATGCCATATGTGAAAGTATGGACCCCATACAGAGGTCAAAAAACTCAATATACAAATGGAGACCGTTTCAAACTTTGGCTGGCATTCCATTTGCTGACTCAGAAGACTTTATGGGTGGTATTTTCAACTGTTGGTACAGTTCAAATACAATATACTGGTGAAGGAGACGGTCCAAGATGAATGAAAGCAAAAGAAGTTTACAAACCAATAGCACTTTTCACGGAAGATGCTCTTTTGAAGATTCGTTCGATGAAACTGCTGGGTCTCCTCATGATTGGTATAACGACAGCTTCCATCGAGCAGTTTTGGCAGCAGGTCAGTAAGTATGTTTTGAACTGACTCTCTCCGTTCAATATTGACAGACGCCAGTTTTGACATAAATTGTATTATAAACTTACCTTTAGAAATATGTCAGTTTTGTTGTTATATTTTTGTCTGCTTCAAGAACTTTCACCATTCGTTTATACCAACTTTCTTTGCTTTATGAAATATTTTGGTTCAGCAAGACTGCTATTTCTATAACAATTTCTCATTGTTTGTGTTAAAAGAACTTATCTGTCAATGTAATGTGTATTGTTTGTGTGTGTAAACTTGTTTTGCTTCAATTCGAAGAGATACTCGAATAACGTCCATCTTTTATCTAAGTAAATGTCATTCTCCGAAAAATAGAAAGCGTAATGTTTCAAAAGTTTAATGGGCGTGGCAGATGTGAAGTTAAATTACCAACTCAAACAAACAGTTCAAAGTGTTGTTGTTCAATGTCAAAGAAAGAGATGTTGAAGTGGGGAAACCATACGAAGACGAAGATGGGTATAACAATTGTTCCTGTAAAAGAAACAAACCAATACCTGAAGTTAGCAGAGACTTAAGTTCTGTTGCAGATATTATCGAAACGACTACCAACAACTGAAAAACAAACTTTAAACTCAGGAGAAGGATTTGTCAAGCTTTAGGTATAATGTTAAAAACTTGGTCGAACACAACCCTGTAAAGTGAACTCATATGTCATTGCACCTCTTGAAGTTTGAAAGAACATGAAACTTTTGACAGAGGCAGACGACTGATAAACATCAAAGAAATAGAACCCGACATTGCTTGCTGTGGTGTTTCATATAATGTCATTGACAAGATATACGTTAGAAAGGAGGTGAAACGTTGAACTTAAAATATAGTTTCCCAGACGTTATAAAATATTTGACGACCACAACATTTCATTAATTTATTTGCTAAGTAATGGCAGAAGAATAATGGTTTTACTAACCGACTAAAAACCCTGAGTCATATAATTCTAAAACAACAAACTTACAAAGTCCTCAAGGACAGTATTGTAAACTAACTTTAAAACCAATGACGACTAAAGCCTGTTTTGCTCTTTTGACACCAGAAGACTTTATGTTGTGAATGGTAAAAAATTACTCCTTGAAGATACTTACTCAGATAGTACCACCAACAGGTTTTGTTGACTTATTTAATACTTTAAGTACGGGTGTAACATGTGCTGCAACTAAGCAGTTTCATTATGTTTGGATGTCCACTGAGTTTACTATAAACAATATGAGCTATAATACAAAACTTATTTCTTTGGTTTTTACTACCAACAGTTTCCTATAACGGAAAAGGTGTCATACAAGGAATGTCTATTTCCATTGACTTTAAGCCACCTAATCTTTATATATTGTTTCAAACTTAGGTTCAAAAGTGTATTCGAATGTGACAGAAAAACTATATGACCAAAAGATACTTATGCGTATAAAACAATACTTTCTCTGTCGGTTGCCTATTGTTCATTCGAATGGCAGAATTTTCGCTTAGTAAACTCAAACACTTTAGCAAATAAACTTAACCTTAGTTTGACGCAAACTTGTTCTGTAAAACTTTTATGTCCTATGTTATTTGTCAATGACGGCAGAAAAGTTTCGAATTGGAAGATGCAACTGTTGAAAGTATTGTATTACAAGAACAACTTCAACAACAAATAGCTCAAGAACAACAAATGCCATGACAACAAAGTCAAGAATAAAAAAAAATATTTATTTTCTATTTTATAAAAAATGTACAGAATAGATGTTTCAGTATTTTTATGACTTCCAAGCATTCAGAAATATGTGTCCATTTGGGACTATAACAAAGCAGTCGAGAATTGAAACGTTTAGTCATTTATGTTGACTCTGCCCCAGAATGTTATGTCATGAAAGAATGGGATGTTGTCTTTTAAAACCAGAGCACAATAGTTTCAGAACAAGAATGTTAGACAGAACTTAAGAAAATAAAAGTCGTACAAGTTGGATGAAGATGTTAGATGCTTGGATATATTATTGTCAAAGTTTAGAGATTTTTCAGTTAGGTATATAAAGTTTTATACACCTTCTCCACTTACTATTCTATCTTCACGATATCAATTCATGACAAGTGATGGAGAATATTATAGAAGCCTTGGTTAGCCTGTCAAAGAAATTTATGCAATGAAACGAAAGGTCTATGAGTTATCTTATGTTGCGTTTGCAAAACTCTCTACAACATCCCAAGTGCTAAATTAAACTGCTTCATCTTTAATTGGCAAAACAAGAACCGTGTAGATACTTCTTTAACAAGATATTTTGTGCAAAACTGTGCTAGAGGCTATTCGATCCGAATATGAACAACTCTAGCACATTGTGGCAAGTTCACTCCTCAATCGGAGATATAAACTTAGTAGTTTGCATGAATTCAAAGTATAGATACAACAAAGTTTTGAACTCAAGTGATTTTGAAGAGTTCTTATAACAGACAAGTTGGCAGTCTGTTGAAAGAAGTATAAAGCCAAAGAGTTTGTGTGAAAATGTTGCAACTTTCATTATGGTTTCAAACAATCTGTTCGATGAAGTTAGAAAGTTCTGACAGAAGATATGTCGTGTCAGAAGTCAGATTCTTTCATATGCAAGTACAGATCATCTTTGACGACTGCGAAACTTTGACCATCTAGACTTTTCAACACTTAGTTCTTATATTTAATGACATTAGATATTCTAGTTCAATTCCAAGACAAATTCACATATACCGAAGGAGACAAACATGTGTTAGAAGCAACAGCTAGTTTATTGACTTGTCTATAGATGAAAACTGACTTTGTGTCATTAGATGGAGGTTCATTGTACGATTACGTTATTACATATTGTCAGAGTATGGTTATATGGCGCTGTACTAACGTACTTCTGGTGGTAAATGTCAAAATCTTTTGATGTCAGACGCGTCATATACAAGAAAAAATTTATTCATTGAGTAATTTAAAAAAACATATTTTTCTTTCCGATAGAAAGATGGGCAAAATTCATCTCAGTAACAAAGTAATGTCATGACTAGAATCGATAATCTGCTTCGCTTGTTGAATGGTTTATTCTACATTTTGGAAAAGTCTAACTTTGACCAAAGTTTGGACGATTGCAACCAGTTAAGTTTGCTATTGTGCTACAAAATTGTGCGATAATTTGAAGACGTTAGACATAGAAGGTTTGTTAGCAGTCAAAGATTTTTGACAGAAGGTTCTCACTTAAGAGGCAAGAGCATTTACAACTGTTTACCTTATGACCAGAAAGCAGGATATGAATATTATGAGTCTAGATAGTTTGAAGTTTCAGGTAATTGGCGTAAAAGATTTAAGAGTCTAAGCAGTGTTTTGTCTCAATAGAGGAAGAGACATTGACATTGACGGGAAATGTTCTAAAAGAATTTATTTTTTACATGTCAAATTTCTTTTTCTCTGGAACCTGGGTTCAGGTTCTTTTCCTTTCTCCTTCTTCTCTTTCTTCTTTCTTCTCTTTACTTTTCTCTTTCTTTTCTTCTCTTCTTCTTCTTCTGGTGGAGTTTATGTCAAATTTCTCCGAACCAATTTTATGAAAAGTTCTTTGTCCTTTAATAAGCTTCATCTCTCTGTTTTTCTATTTCATCTCTTAAACAGCGATGTGTCTTTCTTTTGCTTCTTAAGAAGTTTTGTTGGACTTTCTCTCCAACGAGGCGTCTCTCTGTCAACAGTCTTGTCATTGACAAATTTTAAGATCGCTTGCTTAATGTTTTATGTTTTTGTCTATTCCAGAACGAACTTAGACACAATTTCACCTTCTTGTCTTACCTTGTAAGATTTTCATGGTCGACAGATGTTTTGCTGTCGAAAAAGTTTGTCCCTTGAATATAGATTGCGAATCGCTAGCATTTTCGAAAGATAAAAATAATTTTTATTTTCTAAATATTTAGAAAAAAGTTTGCTGACTTGACAAAAATTTGAGATTGTTTTTAAACAACCACAGCAGAGGCAGTTAGAACCAATGCTCCGTCACAGGAACCTATATCCAAGTGACACGTTCTCTATTTCTCCGCTTCACGCCCACCCATGGTATAACGGTCTATTGCACCACCTGGGTCGGGTAAGACTAATCACTTATCTTAAAATCGGCTGCCACACAGAGAACTGTAAGGAATACCCATCTCTATGGTTAGTTGTGACTTTTGGTTCAGGTACTTCGTTGCTCACGTTTGCCAAAACCGTCAATTCGTTTCAAAGATTTTATTAAGAGAGTCTATGTTTAGTTTATAAGGCTAACTGCATGTTGTCTAGTTGATAGAAGTTACAAAAGAGATGTCTTATTAGTAAATGCCTATAGATATGAGTTGTATACATTCTAGTTTAAAGACCCGATAATGAGGAAATGCTTACGGAGAAGATATTCGTAGAACAGAAACTCAGAAAAAGCAAGATCCGAAGTAGACATACATTTCGAACCGAAATTGCCAATCTTACGATTGGAAGATTTTACCCAATATGCAAGATGTCTGTCTTTCTTACGTATGACTTTGTTCTCTCTTTGGTTAAGAAATAGAGAACAAAATGTGTCGATAATCTTAAAGAAGCTCAGACCTTTAACTATCTCAGTTGTTCATTGTTGTACAGACAGCCAAGAGTTTTATAAGGATGTAAGGAAATTCACTCGCACTGATGATAACGTTATTCCCTGGATTGTCCGAAGACGATTTCCATGGAACTTAGTAAAGAGTCCATGGCAAAAGGCTAAGTTTGACGACTGCTTGGGAGAGTCAACGTCCTACCAAGCCCTCATACTTCTTTCGATTCATATCTTACGCAAAAGTTCAAATTGTTAAAACGTCAGCTGAAAAATAAAGGTTGCGACCGAGCAGCTAGATTTCACTGTTTTTTGCGGAAGTGTCAATAATCATATTATCTTAGGTGAAGCGTGTTTCACCTTTGTCAAATCCCCGTTATTTTTAATTTTCGTGAAACTCAACGGTTTGGACACTGCCCTAAATTATTTTTACTCGATTTTTTTGCTGAATTCCAGCAAAAAAATGTTTTAGGTGAGAGGTGAGATTTCACCTGTTTTTTCACCTCTTTTTCTCCCGTTATTTTATAGGTTTTATGGTAAAGTTTGATTCGATGTATTTGAATCTACGTTTCGTAGCTTTCATTTTCTTCTGTCGTTACATCGGAGTTTAGTTAACGATACCGGAAGAGTTTTCTTCGTTATTTCTTTTGACGTCGATAAGGAATCTCTCTGCTGTTGGATGTTTTGTTCAGAAATGCTAAACATGTTCATTTATTCTTTGCTGGTTTTCTGCTTCTTTCTTAAGTCTGCGTATCGTTTCACATGCGTATTCTTATGACGAATGTTTTTCCCTTGCTGCTTTAATTAGGACTGCAGTGTATTATTTACTTCAATATTGCTGCCTTTACTCTGCTAGAACAACATTGGGTTCATTTATTGCTTCTCTTATGCTAAAACATAAGCGTTGGTTCTTTATTGCGTTCGTTTTTTATCTTCTCTACACTTACCTTCTCTGATCTTTTATCTCTATTGTCCTACATTTGCGAACTAATGAAACCAAGTTGTCGTAGGCTTTAAATCTCAAGATTTTATAAGGTGTCGCAGATCCGTTCTTATTACCACTGTCGCAATTCTTTGTCCATACCCTGTTGGTTGCAGGTATGAAAACCAAGATTCATATTTACCTTACGTATTGAACTTTTTATTTCTACTGAGTCAGGTTGGTTTACTTCTTAATTTCGTCAATCGGGAATAGTAGTTTTTGCTGCTGATTTCAGGCATTTGGATGCCCAGGAAATGGTTCATCCTATTCCTGCTTCATCAAAGATCTGTCTTCATTTGTTTATCTGTTGCCGGTAACTAGTCGTAAAACTATCACTGTCGTTTAACATTCCTGCTTTATCTTTGATTTTTGTTTCGAAGTTATGAAGAAGAATGAAGATTTTTCATCTTAAACATAGATGTTGGATTAGGACTACACGAGTTTCGTTGGCTGTGTTGTTTGATATGTTGTTTGTGCCGATTGTTGAATATGTACTTTTATACAATAAAAATAAAAAACTAAAATAAATAGTAAAAATATATTTATTTTTTTTTCGGGAAATGAATTCATGAGGTTGAAAAACAGGGTAGAAAAGAGGTTGAATCTCACCTCTTCACCTAAACATTATTTTTCTGGGCTTGCCATTATGAAGTTTACAAAATTTCATGAATATTGAAATCTGAGGTTGAAAGAACAGGTGGAAAAGCGGTTGATCTACCTCTTCACCTACAACATTATTTTTTGTAGATTTATGCCACAAATTCAATTGTAAAAAGTCAACTTGAAAATTAAGTGTTTAGTCTTTAGTAAGATTGGGTAGGCTTCTTATAAGTCAATATACCATTTGCTAGTTTTGTAACGTTGGAGGATAGTACAATGATATTCAATTTTACGAGTACAATTGCAATGACAACTAAGGACAACTTATTTGTCTTTTGCAGCTAGGGACTTTCTTTTCCAGATGGTTCGGCGACGACACTTAGACTCACTCATGAGAAATGCCCAAAACGTGGTTTAATTAGAAAGTTCTTTCTGTCCGAAGACTCGAAAGGTGCACATCATTGCCAACAATACGCGAACTCAGAAGAGCAGCATGGCGTATGGTTCGCTTGCAAATTTCTTTGGTTTCCAGGTACACTTTGGAATGCTGAAGGAACTCGTACACAGAGAATTTGGAGAAATTGAGCACTCCAATACTCATTGACACAAAAGGGCTAAACAAAAGGGTAACACAAGGAGTTAAATAAGACTAAACTTACGTTAAAAGTGACATTTTTTGAGCCTCGATGTCACCGAAGAAACTTTTGGTAAGTGTTACGCAGCTATACTTCCGTGTCGAGGATGGAGCGTTTACAACGTACAGGTTCAAAAACACGAACTTGGAATTGCGTTACCAAATTGCGCAATCTCATGACCATTGGAGAGTACGAGAAGGTTTCACCAGGAGAACCAGCTCTAAACACAACTCAGACAAAGAGAATAAAAGTTTAACTCGTAATTGTTTTATTTTTTTACTTGTATGGGCAAGCTGCAAGATTGAAGTCGACTGATCTCGTTTCTTTGTCTTGACACGTGGACGTGCTCTTGCGAGTCAGTCTGTTTTGCGGTCTCCAGCGCGTTGTTGACCGTTCGTAATTGCGCATCGTTTCTTGGAGCTCCTAGTGTAATGATTGTAGGATGAGGTTCTCTCAGACTGCTTGAGGTAGTCCTTCCCGGTTACGAACCCGAATCTGTTGGTACGAGTCGAAATCAACGTCGATTTTGAAGGGGTAGGACTGAAGCCTGTTCGTCTTATTAGGGGCGTGGCTATATCTTCTGCGTAAAGCGGTTTCAGAACCTTCTTCGAACTCTTGCGTCTCTCTTCGATTGAGATTGAAGATTGCTGGGGTGGTGGAGCTTGTGGAACATCACAGGGTGTTGGGGAAGTAAGGCACTTGGCTGAGGAGGGTAGTTCGTGGCAAGTTTGTGGTGGGTGTACCCTTGAGTGGAATATTACTGAGGTGTAATGTAATTTTTGGATGGTGAGGGACTTGTTGCTTGGAACTGGGTTTTGTGGGAACGTCGGATGGTGGCGTGGCTTTCGTTGCTTTAGTTCCTCTAGAGCTTTTGATGGCTCGTCGCGAGGTACTTTTGTCGGACATTCTGTTTGTGTTCCTGTCGGATGAAATTTTCCTGTCGGGAAAACCTTTGTCAGGGAGAACTTTTCCTGTCGGAGGAACTTTTTTTGAGTTCGACAACGTTCTCAATTTCGAAATTTTGAATGGTTTACGACGACACTGAAGGTCTTCCTGTGTCGGGAATTTTCGCTGTCGCGAATATATTTTCCTTTCATGAGGCTCGAACCGCAAGGATTGACGAGAATTTCTCTAGTAGTCGAGATAAATAGTTTTCTTGTGAAGACCTTGAAGCAGTAATGATTAGCACGGATACTAGAATTTCACGCGAAGACTATTGTCCTAGCCGATAGACCCTTTCTGTCTGAGGCCACTTAGGCTCGAGGACTTCGCTGGAATTCCAATTGCAATACCAGCGGACAGCTCGATGGCATAAAGGACGCCAAAAGAGAGCTTCTTAGTTAAGCTTTTCAAAACAAACTGTCCATTGGATAAAATCACAACAAGGGAAGACCCCACCCCTATGAAATTGGCAACTTCAGTCTCTCTTCACTTTCTCGGGTCGCCGTTCTCTAACTGTGAAGCGACATCAACCAGTTCAGTCAACCTTAAGTTTTGAGTAAAAATTTTTTCATTTTTTGGATGAAAGCATTAATTCGTCCCACACCAATCTCAATGGACGCCGATGAGAGTTTCAGTATTGGTTGAAAGCGTTGAGAACGACATAGACGGCGAAAACTTGAAGGGTAAATCACAATTGCAACCCATAATTGCACGGGTCAAGGAACAGATACCCCTTAGTACAAAGCTCTCGTTAGGACCCAGGAAGCTTCCGTCTGATGACTCAAAGTGGAATACAGACATTTTGAGTAAATCGAACATTTATTAAATTCTGATACAGCTTTAACTCAAAGTTAGCAAGAATGAGAGACTTTACCAGAGCTACTCATGTAAGGGATTACCTTCAGCGTCCGACCAGTGAATTTTCTGACATCTGTCCCAATTATTGTCCGTAAGTACGTCAGATGTTTTGAATGCCTACCCAAATATCACGATTGGAACGTTTGCGCTGACTCTTCCGCATCATCAAAACGTTTTTTTGGTTATCATGTTTCCGAAAAACTTTTATCGGAAGAGCACAACGTTACAAGAGAAACAAGATATTATTTTTTAACCTGTTGATGACTAACTGTCATACTAAGCTTTTTGAAGTAAAACCGCCATTCTCACCACTTCAGTTTTTTCGATGTCCGAACAGCCCGAAGCCGAACGAAATGCGTTGTCCTTTCAGGTTGCCCAGAAGGCCCGTTTCAAATCAATTTGCCCATTGAAGCTCATCTGACACCATAGACTCTCCCAAGTAGTACTTATTGACAAAGAATGACTCAATCTTCAAAGCCGATAGTCTCACGAACAATGCTTCCAATGAGACATGCCTGAAACATTTCCGGAAACCTTGCAATTACGCGAGAGAGACCGAGACCTTGCCGAGACTCATCTCCGTTTCTTCTGGAGATAAGACGCATTTGAAGGTACTTCGGAAAGGCAGAAATGCACACCGTATCGTTGAGACCGAATGCTGAAGAGTATATAAAAGAGAAGAAGAAGAGAGGGAGAGAAGAGAGGAGAAGAGAGAGAACACGAAGAAGTTTGAGCCGTCTTGGGAACCCTTGTTGCATGCGGTTCGAATTCCCTCCAACAACCCCCTTCCCTACCAAAGCAAACAGGGAGACCGGCACAAGGTTCTTACCCCACGTCCTCACAACTTGGGACACTGAACTTAACCTTCGGCCATCGCGAGTTCATATCTCATGGTGCAGAACTCTGTCGCAATTCAGAGCGTTCCCTCCAGGCAAGCAGACGAGGGTCAGACCGATGCAACGGTGACAAGCAACCACTCACCGTCAGGTGGAACTCGCGCGGTCTCTAAGGTAAAAAAATATTATTATCTTTAGGGGAAACCGAGTAATTAGGTCGTTTATTTGGGTAGTATGTTATTCAAGGTAATTTGCCAAAATACTCGTCTCCCCCTTGGACTTGGCGCTCTTTCGTCCCCCCCTACTCCCCGTTGCGTAGGAGGTCGTAACACGCAGAGGATTGGTCCCCTAGATTGCCAATCCTAAGGACGCATCTGTCCTCCCAGGCACTCTTCACGGAATTCCTGCTCGTTGTAACCTTTCATGACTTGGACCTTGCACACAGACCACCCTCTCCCTTGGAACGTAAGGCTTCTTCGAAGTGCCTCGAATGCGATTGCTGCGTGACCATCCGAAATGACCTTTTTGGTCCGTTTGGTCAATGCTGTGTGTCTCCGTGCCATAGTTTCGATGAAAATTACAAGACAAACAGGGATATATGAGTTTTGAGACCAAGAATGGTGTAACTCGACCTGTCCGATTCAAAGACTCCGAGGGGCGACCATGAAATTAAACGGAAATTAAGGCATAGGAAGGAATAAAAAATGGACTGGTTGCCACCCACCTCCACCTCCACCACCTTTACCTGTTCCTCAAGTAAATAAGCCTTTCCCGTTTCCCAAGAATTCCCCATTTAATTCAAATTCGAATAAAAATTTTATTTCATGCAATGTTTTATTTCTGTGCCTGTCTTCAAGTATGCCCCAATACTTACGTTGGAAAGGACATGAACCTTCGGTTGAAAAGTTGTCAATTTTTGAATTTGACCCATCTTTGGTCACCGACCATGCCCATTTCAATGGAGTTTGTGTACCCTTCTTCGTTCGTCGATGAGTGCGTTCAATGTTCTCATAGTAAACCACAACTTTCGGATTTGGACTTCGGGAGAGAATTTGTGTAGTTGTCAAGGACTGCCTTTGCGAACTGAGGGTCAAAAGACCAATGTGTTCGACAATAGGTTTTAATGTGTTACTAAGCCACTTTGACCTTTGATGAATTCGTACTTCAAAACAAAAGGAGAAAAACCTTTCAACAAATTGGGCGACCTTCTCATAATGTTTTACTCTTTCATCTCTTGAGGTTTTTTAATGGAATATCCCATGTCGAATCATAAGCCAATTTCGTGCATTGCGAGTCTTGGGGTTTGAAGCTTTTCCTCAACAATATCATAGAGTTGTTGTATGACCTTTTCCAACTGCTATAGCTTCCTTCTGGAACTCTCCATCTTCGTTTGGAATCCATCGGGATACTATTGGAACGAACCTCATGTACGCAGCGTTAAGGTCGACATTAGGTATATCTTTTCATCTGAGTCGAAACTTGTTCGCAAACCAATTGGTCCAGTTCTGATGGAAATTCAAGTGAGTCTCTACTCTTCTGAGAAACTTCTCCTGTTATCTCATAAACATCTCGAAAGCAACCTGATTTATATAAAACCTTCGACCTAACTCCAGATCCTCTCCGAATACAATTTTGACGTCAATTGATTGTCTTCAATGGGAAGTTTGTTAAATAGCATCTTAAGTTCTTGCCAAACCTCATGAAGTTCTCTCTGCGTTCAGGTTGGTATCCGAACAATCCAACGGCCTTGTTGGAATGTCTGTACTTCTTTTGTACTAGAACGTTTGTCTTGGAACAAACTTTTGGTCTTGGCTAACAGTGAAAGTTTGTTTTCGTCTGTTTGGTACAAAAGTTTCTGGGCAAGCTGTGTCATCTGGAATTGCGTTCCAACAAACCTTTCTCGAAAAGAGAATGTTTACAGCTCTGACAAATGTTGCACTTGCCTTTTCCGAACAATGGGTTTGTTATAGAACTTTCGTTCAACATGAAGTTGTTGTGGACAATTACAATCTTCAACCATGGTAAATTCGAACTCACAACATAGTCTCATGTGAAGGAACCTTTTAGCTGTAGTTGTTGACTCGGGGATATTGACATTTGCCAAACGTGTGCAATTTTTTGCCCAAATTGACCTCTGAGAAGGTTACCCTTTTCTTTCACACCATGATCAAGAACTTCATCTTCTCTTCTGTAACAAGACAGAGTTCCTGAGGACATGTAAGAATGCAAGGATCATTGACAATTGTTTTACAATTGGGAATTGTAAATTCATTACCTTGTCAAGTCAAATGTCAGACTTATTTATGGAAAACGGAAAGTATCCAGCATGTTGTCTGAACTGCTTGAGCGTTAGGTTGGTACATTCAACTTGACACTTTGCAATTCCTTTCAATTGCATTTCAAAATGTCGGTGAATCGGAGTCAACCATTTTGTCTCTTCTTTGTAGTCTTTGAAAGCGTTCAAGAAGCCACTTGCAGCTGTTGTGACATTCCATGTGCATAGTAAATGTGACCTCCAATCTGTTCATGGTCAATCTGGTTGTATCCTTTCATTATTTCCATCTTGGTATTGGCAGCAAGTACACCCATTGAAGCCTTCTTTTTCTTATCCTTCTTCAAAATTTACTGTAAAGGTTCGACCAGATGTAATTTTACTTCTAACCTCACGATACTTTTCATATTGCCATATCTTGTCTTTCCATGGAGCATGGTGCGTCTTCACCTTTTCCTTTTTTCCTCCCAAAGGCATGCAATTTTCCGTCATGTTTCCAGTAGAATCTGCAAAGCCGTCGTGTCCTTCAACCTGTGGCTCAGTAACATCGAAAGGCATTGTCCATAAGACGTTCTTCTTCATAACCTCTCTAACCTGTTGGATAATTTGTGCGTGCTGTTTTCCAAGTCCATTTCACAGAGGGCAGACCAGCCCAAACATCCAATAGTAAAACTGACACCACAACAACAGTTGCAACAACAAATAATGAATGACCCCACTATGTTGCAACAAATGTCAAGCAACCCTATGCTTTTAAACCGAGTTATTGGTGCACAGAGTGGAGGTTTAAGAGCGGCACTTTTAGCGAAAATGGCAGGCTATGGTGGAGCTGCAGACGGAACAGCTTATAACCCTCAAAGTCAAATGAATTTGAGTTCACTCAAAAATCAAATAACAGATGTCAAAAAGTCAAACATAGACATACAGAAACAAATAAGTGAAAACGAAAAGAAACTAGAATATGACAGACACACAAAGAAACTCAATGAGTTAAACGTAGAGAAAAAGAAGAAAGAAGAACAACTGAAAGAACTAAGTACAGAGGAATATGCGAAAAAAGTGTCAGAAAAAGCAGCAGAAGTAGCAAAAATGGAACAAAGATGTTATAAATTTGAAAAACCATACTACTCAATATAAAGTACTGAAAGATGAAGAGATAAAACAAAAAGCCCTGAAGACATATATGGATAGCGATGAGTATAAAAAAGAAGTTGAAGCAAATGTAAAGGCAGAAAAACTTTTACAGTTGCAAAACCAAACCGTACAGTATGAAAACTTAGCACAAGAAAGTAAAAATAACGACGCGGCTATGCAAAAGGCAATGAAAAGCGCAGAATATATAAAAGCTAACAATGACTGGTTAGATGCCCAAGCCAACGCTAAAGCAGCCCAACTCATAGGGTCAATAAGGACAAAAATACAAGCGGATGAAGACAGTTCAAATGAAGCTTTAACAAATGCTGACTTTAAGAACGCCTTCGAAGCTCTTCATAGTAAGGTGAAACAAGTGAACGACTTCTCATCTGGAAGGAAGCTGAAGTCTGAAGGTTTCGACAAAGAGTTAAAAGAAGTAGCACAAAATATGACGAAAATAACAGATGCAGCAACGAGACAGGCAGTTCAAAGTGCCTATGACGCCGTTAGAGCAACTGTTGTGGAAAGTCAAGAAAAAGAGTTACAACAGACCAAAACAGACCTAGTAAATGCTTTCTTAAGAACGAAAAGTCAGGTAGGACATTACGCTGCAGATGGAACATATGTGCCAGCTGGTGGAACTTATATACCACCAAACCCTCCAAGAGAAGCACCTGCACCAGGACTACCTAAACATTTACATCGTCACATGGACACAGACACAGGCATGCACCAAAACCAACACAACAACCAACAGTTCAAAACCTGCACAACAACAACAACAACACACCAACCAGTTCAAAAATCCAGCACAACCAACAGTTCAAAACCCTGCACAACAACAACCACAAACAGAGCAAGGACATAAAAGAAGTAGAGAACAAGGAAACCAAGAATTCTTAAAAATGCTTAAAGAAGAGTGTGGTTTCCCAGATACTGTTGACTTTAGTGACAGAATAAAGAAGCTATTGGAAAGTTCAAGGATGGAAATACTGACCCGAACCTATTTAGCTTTATGGCTCAGCACCAAAACGGATATAATCTCAAACCTGGAAAATACAAGCTCGCTAAGGGATATGATTTAATAGCATATCATCCAAATGACATGGATGAATTTACTCCGAGATATTTGATGTCAGAGCTAAATGACAATTCAACTTTCGTCATGAAAACGCGTAAAAAATAGAGACGGAACGAAAGAACAAAAGCTTATGAATGCGGATGACGTAGATAGGGAAATTGTTGAAAACGGTCTCGGAATATATGAAATGCCAGCAGATGAGGTACAAGAAACTCCACAGGAAGAATAGTTCAGATACAACCAGACATGGAAGAAATAGTTCAGCAACAACAGCTAGAAGAGCCTGAAGGAAACGAACACAAGTCACTCCTTTGGAAACTAACTTCACAGAACTAGATGAAGATTTGGAACAGCCGAAAAATCTTGACCCTCAACAAGAGTATGCGGAGAATATGGAATATTTCCAAGAGTCTAAAAAAAATTCGGCTGACATAGTAGAAGAATATCGAAAAATGTTTGCCGACATACAAAAGACTCCAACACCAGATGAAAATATTCAGCATAGAATGGAAGTACTGAAAGAAAATGTACACAAATACAACAACCCTTTTTACTTACGAGCATTTAACGTTCAATCTTCGGATGAACTCGGTGAAAATAAAAGGTTAAATTTCAAGAAAACATATAGAAATGAAACATTGTTTAAAGTTCATTCAGAACCTAACCAAGATGGAAACAAACCTACTTTTGTTTCTGCAGACGATGGAACTACAATGAGATGGGGTCATAAAGCTAATCCGGATAGGTGGTTCATAAACTTACAACCTCAATTCCAAGAAGTTGTAGACGCAATGGAAGTCAATGGTGAACGAGATATAGCTGGTATTTTAAGCGCGGCTTTAATGCCATTGAAAGATATGAAACATGCAGATATTTTGGACCAGTATGAAATGAACATGGCTGATGGAAATATAACACCTGACGTTCTAGAACATTTATCTCAAAGAACTACACAGAACCATAGAGATGGTATATTTGGTGAAGAGTTTAGAAAGAAAGTTAGGGAGGAGAAGGAAGAGAACCTATTGTACATGACCTTGCAAACGAAAGTTTACAAAATGTCATAAAAACTTACTTTGCAGACAATGAACCGAGAAGGGATGAATATTTAAGAAAACTCAAATGGACAGTACCAAATGAAATGTTAGTATTGAAAAACATGTTCCTTGACAAAATAAAACCAACTACAGAAATAAATGACGAAGACTGAAAGATTGGGTAAAAGCTTTCCCATTCACAAAAGATATTGTTGGTAACATGGAAAGAAAACCAGAATGGCTACAAAACATATATTTGGAAACGAGCTTATTCCATATGGACAAGCTCGTTTGAAGAGCTTGAACCGGAAACTCAGGAAAGAGTCATGCAAACAATACGCGAAGACTCAAATACAGACTATGACAAACTCTTTCTAGGATATAGGTTACCTGAGATGGGCGACCAGAGCCAAAAGGCAAAAAGGACATGGGAAATTTGCAACATACTAGATGAACATAATGCAAAGATGCAACAACTTCAAGCAGAGGGCAATGAAGGAAAAAGAAGAGTTAAAAACTCAGTCAGGAAGAAAGTAAAGCTTGGTCCACGTGGGTTCTATTATGACATATAAATCCAACTATTCTATATTTTTACTCATATGAAATGTACGCCGCTCAGAATATAACGCCAACAGTTTTGGATGCTATGAATGGAAATGTTTCCGAATGGTATAACGAATGCGACAATGCCATTAGAAGGTCAGAAATAGTTCCTGGAACTTACGAATATACAACTGCTGTTTCTTATGGAAACGTAGGTGAGTTTGGAGAAGGTTCTTCAACAACAGTAGATATTGCTTGCGACAGGTTTCATATAATTTCTATTGACAACTCTTTCTTATACGTGGAACAAGACATTGAAATAAAACCTTCTGCCAAGTTGTCTGACAAGAAAGGTTGCAATGGAATTTTCTATGTCGGATACCAATATGCTCCAGAAGTTTTCATGGGATATAAGATATATTCTAACTCTGACTTAGTTCAAACAGTAACATGGGCAAACTATGAATGGTTCGCTTTGAGAAACTCAGTACAACCACAAGCTAGAGAACAAACAGACCAGTATGCAACTATTGAGAAAATAAGAAGACTTGACCCTAACGTTCCAGGAGTTTATGTTAACCTTTCTGGACAAAATGCAGCAGCAGTAACCAAAGTAAAATTGAAACTTAGAGTTCCTTTGTCATCTTTCCTCATCTTCAGGTTTTTAAGATACTTGCCAAACTGGGCAGGAAAAATTTCTATCGAACTTACTCCAAGCAAAAATAACTTAGTCATTGCACCAACACAAGACCCATTCACTCTTACAGACGTAAAGGGAACAAATAAAACGTCATTCGCCGACTTTTGCAAAAACAAAGTTGACTTAGACTTTGGTTTCTCAAACCTCAACACTGAAGTAAACTATTATTTCAATGCTGCTGGAATGCTTGGGACCCAGTTAAGTTCACATGCGAAAAATTTGAATGCAAGAGAATAGAAAGCAGACTTGCAGTCTATATGTTGGACCCAGATATTTCAAATGCTTTAGCTGCCAAATATATTGCAGTTCCACTTATGTTCCCTATACACCAAATATCTGTCAAAGACTTTGCAGGTGAAGTTGGAAACCAAAGTGCTGACCCAGGTGCAAGAACAGATATTGCTTAACAACTGCAATGAAACATGCAGATACTATGTTTGTACTGTTCAGACGAACTATAAATGACTATTCTTGTTCTACAACCCTGGTATTAAATATCATATAAACATAGATGGCAAATATTATCCAAGAGAAGAATATTCTACAGTTGAGGATATGAGGTCATACAACTTGACATTAGATGCTATGAACTTTAACAACAACTTCACAACAACCATTAACCCTGAAATGCAAAGTTCTATTATGCCATATGTGAAAGTATGGATCATACAGGAGGTCAAAAAACTCAATATACAAATGGAGACCGTTCAAACTTTTGGCTTGGCATTCCATTTGCTGACTCAGAAGACTTTATGGGTGGTATTTCAACTGTTGGTACGTTCAAATACAATATACTGGTGACAGAGACGGTCCAGTGAATTAGAAAGCAAAGAAGTTTACAAAACCAATAGCACTTTTCACGGAAGATGCTCTTTTGAAGATTCGTTCGATGAAACCTGCTGGGCTCCTCAGATTGGATAACGACAGCTTCCATCGAGCAGATTTTGGCAGCAGGTCAGTAAGTTGTTCTTGAACTGACTTCTCTCCGTCAAATATTGACAGTACGCCAGTTTTGACATAATATTGTAGATAAACTTACCTTTAGAAATATCGTCAGTTTTTGAAGTTATATTTTTGTCGCTTCAAGAACTTTCACCATTTCAGTTATACCAACTTTCTTTGCTTTATGAAAATATTTTGGTTCAGCAAAGACTGCTATTCTATAACATTTTCCATTGTTTGTGTAAAGAACTATTCTGTCAATGTATTTGTATTGTTTGTGTGTGTAAACTTTGTTCTGCTTCAATTCGAAGAGATACTCGAATACGTCCATCTTTTTATTCTAAGTAAAATGTCATTTCCGAAAAATAGAAGCGTAAGTGTTTCAAAAGGTTTAATGGCGGTGGCAGATGTGAAGTTAAATTCACCAACTCAAACAAACAGTCAAAGTGTTGTTGTCAATGTCAAAGACAGAGATGTTGAAGTGGGGAAACCATACGAAGACGAAGATGGTATAACAATTGTTCCTGTAAAAGAACAACCAACATATCCTGAAGTTAGCAGAGACTTAAGTTCTGTTGCAGATATTCGAAACGACTACCAACAACTGAAAGACAAACTTAAAACTCAGGAGAAGATTTGTCAAGCTTTAGGTATAATGTTAAACTTGGTTGAACACAACCCTGTAAAAGTGAACTCATATGTCATTGCACCTCATGAATTTTGAAAGAACTATTGAAACTTTTGACAGAGGCAGACGATATAAACATCAAAGAAATAGAACCCGACATTGCTTGCTGTGGTGTTTCATATAATGTCATTGACAAGATATACGTTATGAAAGGAGGTGAAACGTTGAACTTAAAATATAGTTTCCCAGACGTTATAAAAATATTTGACGACCACAACATTTCATTAAAATTTATTTGCTAAGTAAATGGCAGAAGACACAATGGTTTATACTATTACGACTAAAAACCCTGAGTCATATAATTCTATAACAACAAACTTACAAAGTCCTCAAGGACGATATTGTAAACTAACCTTAAACACAATGACGACTAAAGCCTGTTTTGCTCTTTTGACACCAGAAGACTTTATTGTTGTGAATGGTAAAAAATACTCCTTTGAAGATACTTACTCAGATATACCACCAACAGGTTTTGTTGACTTATTTAATACTTTAAGACGGTGTAACATGTGCTGCAACTAGAGCAGGTTTCATTATGTTTGGATGTCCGACTGAGTTTACTATAAACAATATGAGCTATAATACAAAACTTATTTCTGGTTTTTACTACCAACAGTTTCCTATAACAGGAAAAGGTGTCATACAAGGAATGTCTATTCCATTGACTTTAAGCACACCTATTTTATATATTGTTTCAAACTTAGGTTCAAAGTGCTATTCGAATGTCGACAGAAACTACTATGACCAAAAGATACTTATGCGTATAAACAACACATTCTCTGCTGGTTTGCCTATTGTTCATTCGAATGCAGAATTTTCAAGCTTAGTAAACTCAAACACTTTAGCAAACATAAACTTAACCTTAGTTGACGCAAACTTTGTTCCTGTAAAACTTTTATGTCCTATGTATTTGTCAATGACGGCAGAAAGTTTCGAATTGGAAGATGCAACTGGTGAAAGTATTGTATTACAAGAACAACTTCAACAACAAATAGCTCAAGAACAACAAATGCAACAAATGGAACAACCAAAGTCAAGAATAAAAAATATTATTTTTTTTATTTTTATAAAAATGTACAGAATAGATGTTTCAGATTTTTATGACTTCCAAGCATTCAGAAATATGTGTCCATTTCGAGACTATAACAAAGCAGTCGAGAATTTGAAACGTTTAGTCATTTATGTTGACTCTGCCCCAGAATGTTATGTCATGAAAGAATGGGATGTTGTCTTTAACAAACCAGAGCACAATAGTGTCTGAACAAGAATGTAGACAGAAACTTAAGAAAAATAAAAGTTGTACAAGTTGGCATGAAGATGTTAGATGCTTGGGATACTCTTATTGTCAAAGTTAGAAAGATTTTTCAGTTCGTGGTATAAAGTTCTATACACCTTCTCCAAACTTCTATTCTATCTTCACTGGATATAAATATGAACAAGTAGAATGGAAAAGAAAATATTATAGAAGCTTGGTTAGACCATGTCAAAGAAATTATATCAATGGAAACGAAAAGAGTCTATGAGTATATCTTATGTTGGTTTGCAAACATCTTACAACATCCAAGTGCTAAAATGAAACTGCTCTCATTATAATTGGAAAACAAGGAACTGGTAAGAATACTTTCTTTACAGATATTTTTGTGCAAACTGTTAGAGGGCTATTCGAATCCGAATATGACAAACTTAGAAAACATCTGTGGCAAGTTTAACTCCTCAATCGAGAATATGAAACTTATAGTTTGCAATGAACTTCAAAGTATAGATACAACAAAAGTTTTGAACTCAGATGCTTTGAAGAGTCTTATAACAGACAAAGTTGGAGTTGTTGAAAGAAAGTATAAAGACCAAAGAGTTTGTGAAAATGTTGCAAACTTCATTATGGTTTCAAACAATACTGTTCCGATGAAGTTAGAAAGTTCTGACAGAAGATATGTAGTTGTCAGAACGTCAGATTCTCATATGCAAGATACAGAATATTTTGACGACTTAGCAGAAACTTTGACATCTGACTTTTACAACCACTTGTTCTCATATTTCATGACATTAGATATTTCTAAGTTCAATCCAAGACAAATTCCACATACCGAAGAGAGACAAACATTGTTAGAAGCAAACAAGAGTGTATATGAACTGTTCATAGATGAAACTGACTTTGTGTCATTAGATGAAAGGTCATTGTACGATTCGTATAAACAATATTGTCAAGAATATGGTTATATGGCAGCTTCTAAACGTACATTCTTGGCAAATGTCAAAAGTCTTTTAGATGTTCAGAATGGCGTATATACAAAGAAAAATTTTTCTGAGTAAATTTAAAAAAAAATCTTTTTTTATCCGATAGAAAAGATGGCAAAATTCATCTCAGTAAATAAGTACATGACAGAAGTCAAAGATAAGTTAGCTCCATTCGCATATTTGAATGTTTACTTCTACAATTTTGAAAAGTCTACATTTGACAAAATTTGGAACATTGCACCAGTTAAGTTTGCTATTGTGACTAAAAATGGTGCGAAATTTGAAGACTTAGACATAGAAGGTTTGTTAGCAGTCAAAGAAAATTTTGACAGAAGGTTCTCAAACCTTAAAGAAGGCAAAGCATACAAACTTGTTATACCTTATGAACCAAAGAAAGCAGACGACTATGAATATTATGAGTCTAAGATAGTTGAAGTTCAAGGTAAATTGGGTAAAAAGATTTTAGAGTCTAAGCCAGTGTTTGCTCCTAAAGAGGAAGAGAACATTGACATTGACCCAGAAATGTTCTAAAAATAAAATTTTATTTTTACATGTCAAATTTCTTTTTCTCTGGAACTGGTTCAGGTTCTTTTTTCTCTTCTTCTACTTTCTTTTCTTTCTTCTCTTCTACTTTTTCTCTTTCTTTTCTTTCTTCTTCTTCTTCTCTGGTGGAGTTATGTCAAATTTCTCCGAACCATATTTATGTAAAAGTTCTTTGTCCTTTAATAGCTCATCTATTCTGTTTTCTATTTCATCTTCAAGAACAGCGCATGTGTCTTCTTTGCATTCTAAGAAGTTTTGTTGGACTTCATTCATCTCTCCAAGAGGCGTCATCTCTGTCAACAAGTCTGTCATTGACAAATTTTAAGACTGCTCTGCTTAATGTTTTATGGTTCTTGTCATATTCCCAGAAACAGAACTTTAGAACAAATTCACCTTTCTTGTTTACACTATGTAAGATTTTATGGTCGACAGATGTTTTGCTGTCGAAAAGCTTGTCTCGAATATAGATAGCGAAATCGCTAGACATTTTCTAAAAGATAAAAATTTTAATTTTTCTAAAAATATGTTAGAAAAAAAGTTTGCTGACATTGACAAGAAATTTGAGAATGTTTTAAACAAGAACAAGAGGAAGTTAGAAAATGCTCAGATAAAGCCTATACATGACAAGTTCTTATTTGCTCAGAATGGTATAACAGGTCTAATTGCACCACCTGGGTCGGGTAAGACTTTCACTTATCTTAAAATGGCTGCACAACAACAAGAACTAGATGAGAAGAACCCATTCTATGAGTTAGTTGTCATTTGTAGTACTTCTGGTCAATTTGACCAAACCGTCAATTCGTTCAAAGATATTATAAAGAAGTCTAAGTTAGTATGTATAAAGGATACTGAGTTGTTAGATTGGATAAAGAAGTACCAAAGAAGAGTTTTGAAGTATAATGCTATAAATGAGTATGTCAATTCTAAGTTTAAAGACCCAAATGAGGAAATGCAGAGAATATTAGAGAAGAAACACTTCAGAAACAAACAGAAAGAGATAGAATACATTTCGAAGAAATTGCAATCTTACGATTGGAAGACTTACCCTCACAGATGTCTTCTTATCTTAGATGACTTTGCTTCTCATCCTTTGTTAAAGAACAGAGAACAAGATATGTGTCGAATTCTTAAGAAGCTCAGACACTTTAACATCTCAGTTGTCATTTGTGTACAGACAGCAAAGAGTTTAAGTAAGGATGTAAAGAGAATACTTACTGACATTGTACTTTTCCCCGGATTGTCCGAAGACGATTTCATGGAACTTATGAAAGAGTCCATGGCAGGTAAGTTTGACAGACATGAACTATGGGAGAAGTACAAAGTCATACAAGACCCTCATACTTCTTTCAGAATTCATATCTACGCGAACAAAGTTCAAATTGTAAAAAGTCAAGCTTGAAAAATAAAGAGTTCATTTACTCTACTTGTTTGAAGTTGTCAAAATACTCTGTTATTTTATAAGCGTTTTACATGGTAAACGTTATTTTTTAAAATTTGTGAAAACTCAACGGTTTGACACATGCCCTAAAAATTATTTTACTCAGAATTTTGTTGCTGAATTCAGCAAAAATAATGTTTAGGGTAGAAGGTTAGATCTAACCTCTTTTCTAACCTCTTTTCTACCCCAGTTATTTTATAAGCGTTTTACATGGTAAACGTTATGAATTCGTGAGACTCTAAACAGTTTCGTAGCTTCAATTTCTTCTTTTAGTACATCGAATGTTTTAACGATACCGAAGGTTTCTTTATATTTCTTCTTGACGTCAGATAGAAGGAAATCTTCTGCTGTTGGATAGTTTTTGTTCAGAAATGCTAACATGTTCATTTTATCTTCTGCTGGCTTTTCTGCTTCTTTCTTTAAGTCTGCAGAGTCGTTTCTCATACGTTCTATCTCTTTGACGGAGTAGTTATATTTCCTCATTGCTGCTTTACATTTAGAACATTGTGGGTTCATTTTTGCGTTATATTCTGAAACCTTACCTGCTAAAACAACTAAAGCGTCAATGGCTTTCTTTAAATCTGAAGCAGTTGGTTTTATCTGTTCATTCCATACCTTACCTCTTCTGTCTTTATCTCTTATCTGCCATACACATTTTGCAGCTAATGAAACAAAGTTGTCGTAGGTCTTAAACTCCCCGGATTTATATATGTCAGAGATGTTCTTATATACCATGTCGCAATCTTTGTCCATAACTTTATGGTTGCAATGAAAACCAAGGAATTCATAATTTACCTTACGTATGAACTTCTTTATTTCTACCGAGTCAGTTGCTTTGACTTCTATTTCGTCAAATTCAGGAATAGTTAGTTTTTGCTGTTGGATTTCAGGCAATTTGGGTAAATGGTCAATAATATCCTGCATGTCATAAAGATACTGTTCATTTGTTTCATCTTTCGCACTACAGTCTAAACTACCTGTTAACAGTTCCTGCTTTATCTTCTGGATTTCTGTTTCGAAAGTATATGAAGAAGGAATGAAGCTTTTCATCTCTACTAACATAGATGTTGGATTCATAACTAACGAGTTTGGTGCTGTAGTTGTTTGAATTGTTGTTGTGCCGATTGTTGAAATCATATCTTTTATACAAAATAAAAAAAATAAAAAAATAAAGTTAGTTTTATTTTTTATTTCGGGAAAATTCATGAAAATTCATGAGGTTAGAAAAGAGGTTAGAAAAGAGGTTAGATCTAACCTTCTACCCTAAACATTATTTTTGGTGTAAAATTCATGAAAATTCATGAGGTTAGAAAAGAGGGTAGAAGACAGGTTAGATCTAACCTTCTACCCTAAACATTATTTTTGCTGAATTCAGCAACAAAATTCAAATTGTAAAAAGTCAACCTTGAAAAATGTAAGTGTTTAGTCTTAGTAAGATGGTAGCTTCTTAAAGCAAATACCATTGCTGAGTTTTATGTACGTGAAGAGAAGTACAATGAATTCAATTACGAGTACAATTGCAATGACAACTAAGGCAACTATTTTTGTCTTTTGCCAGCAAGGGTACTTCTTCTCTTCCAATGGTTCGGGAGAACTATACTCACTCATGAGAAATGCCAAAACGGTTTAATAGAAAAAGTGTCATTTTTTCATGTCCGAAGACTCGAAGGTGCAACACTTCCAAAATACCGACGAACTCAGAAGAGCAGCATGGCAGTATGTTCTTGACAACTTCTTTGAGTTCTCCAGGAACACCTTGGAAAATGCTGAAGAACTCCGACACAGAGAATTTGGAGAAATTGCACTCCAATACTACCTTGACAAACAAAGGGTAAACAAAGGGTAAACAAAGGGTAAAATAAGACTAAAAACTTAACGTTTAAAAAGTGACATTTTTATGAGCTCCGAGTCACCGAGAAAACTTGGTCAGATGTTAGCAGCTTACTTCCCTGAGGAGGATGGAAGCGTTACATACGTAAGGTTCAAAAACAACGAACCTGGAATTGCGTACAAAATTCGCAATTACATGACCATGGAAGAGTACGAAAGGTTTCTACAAGAGAAACCAGCTCTAAACAACTCAGAAAAGAAAGAGTAAAAAGTTTAACTCGTAATTGTTTATTTTTTTACTTGTATGGGCAAGCTGCAAGAATGAAGTCGACTATCTCAGTCTTTGTTTTGACGAGCTGGACGGCTCTTGCGAGTACATCTGTTTTGCGGTCTCCAGCTGGTGTTTGACCTTCGTAATTGCGCATGTTCTTGAGAGCTCCAACTGTAAATGATTGTAGGATGAAGAGTCTCTCAGACTGCTTGAGGTAGTCTTCACGGTCACGAACCGAATCTGTGGTACGAGTCGAATCAGTCGATTTGAGGGAAGAGACTGAAAGCCTGTCGTCTTCCATAGGGGCAGTAGCATAATCTTTGCGTAAGCGGTTCAGACCTTCTTCGAAGTCTTGGTCTCTCTTCGATTGAGATTGAGATTGAGATTGCTGGAACAACCAAGGGTTGGGGAAGTAAGGCATAGGCTGAGGAGGAGGGTAGTTCGGGAAGCCTTGTGGTGGGTAGTAACCTTGAGGTGGAAATTGGTAGTAACCTTGAGGTGGAAATTGGTAGTAATTTGGTGGAGGGACTTGCTGAGGAGACTGTTGTGGCGCTGGGGCTGTCGGTTCTTCTGGTTTGGGAATCGGCTCGGTTGGTGGGACGTCGGACATTCGTTTGTGTCCTGTCGGAAGGAAGAACTTTTTCTGTCGGAAGGAAGAACTTTTTCTGTCGGACATTCGTTTGTGTCCTGTCGGAAGGAAGAACTTTTTCTGTCGGAAGGAAGAACTTTTTCTGTCGGAAGGAAAAACTTTTTCTGAAGTTCGACGAAAAAGTTCTCAATTTTCGAAAATTTGAATGGTTTACGGACGGACAACTGGAAGAGTTCTTCCTGTCGTCGGGGAAAATTTTTCCCTTTGTCCGGAAAATATTTTCCAGTTGTCCGGAAAATATTTTCCTGTCGGATGGAAGAACTTGGAATGCAAGAAGGATTTGACGAGGCAATTTACCTAATTGAAATTAACAACTGCGTAAAAGACTACTTGCGCAAGGTCATGAAGCCCAAGGTCAAGTACACCACTATTTCTGGAAGGGCTACACTTCAGCTCGAGACTTCGACTGGAATTCCAATTCAAATACCAGACGGGACAGCCTACGATGGCATAAAGGACGCCAAAAGAGAAGCTCTTGTTAAGTTCTTTGCAAAGCGCCCATGGATAAAAATACCAAACAAGGAGAACCCCCTACCCCATATGAAATTGGCAATTCAGTCTCTCCTTCACTTCTCGGGTCAGCCGTTCTACATAACCTGTGAAGGCGACATCCAACCAGTTCAGTTCAAACCTTAACGTTTAGAGTAAAAACATTTTTTTCATTTTTTGAATGAAGCAAGTTAAATTCGTCCCACACCAATCTCAATGGACCGATGAAGAGTTTCAAGCTATGGTTGAAGGTGTTGAGAACGACATAGACGGCGAACTTGAAGGAGCTCAAATCACAATTGCAACCAAAATTGCACAAGTCAAAGAAGAGATAGCTCCTCTTAAGGCAACCAAAGCTACTCTTGACCTCATGGATACTTACCGTTTAGAAGTAAAGAGTGGAATAAGACAATTAAAATTAAAACTTCTAAACTACGAAGCTATACTCCAAAAGTTAGCAGAAATGAGAAGACTTTACCAGAGCTACTTACATGTAAGGGACTTACCTTCAAGCAGTCCGACCAAAGATGAATTTTCTGACATTGTCCCAATTTTGTCCGAAAGTCAGCTCAGATGTTTTGAACTGCTCCCAACATATCCAGAATATGAAAATTTGCCTGAACTCTTTCGGTTCCTCAAAAAACGTTTTTTGGTTCTCATGTTCCAAACTTTTATCGGAAGAGACAACAAACGTTCAGAAGAAGAACAAGATATTATTTTAAACTTGTTGTATGACATAACTGTCATAACAAGCTTTTTGAAGTAAAACCGCCATTCTCAAACCACTTCATTTTTTCGATGTCCGAACAAGCACCGAAGCCGAACACAATAGCAGATGTCCTTTCAAGGTTGTCAGACAAGCGCCCAGTTCAAATTCAAATTGCCCAATTGAAAGCTCATCTGACAAACACCATTAAGACTCTCCAAAGTAGTCTTATGACAGAGATGACCAATCTCAAAGCCGATGTCCTCATGAACCAAGCTTCCAATGAGAAATGCCTGAACGATTTCGCGGAAACCTTGCGCAATTACGAGAGAGAGAACCGAGACCTTGCCAGACTCATCTACCGTTTCTTCGAAGAGATAGACGCCATCTGGAAGGTACTCGGAAAGGACAGAACATGCAACACCGTACTTCGTGAGTACCAAATTGAAGAAGGAATTGTCGAGGAAGAAGAGGAAGAAGAGGAAGAAGAGGAAGAAGAAGAAGAGAAACACGAAGAAAAGGAAGTTTGGGCAACCCTTGTTGCCAATGACGCTTACGAAATTTCCCAACCCTACCCATACCAAATCCGCAACAAGGAGACAGGCAAGGTTCTTACCCCAGTCCTCAACAACTTGGGACACTTGAACCTTAACCTTCGGAATCGCGGTTCAATTTCCATGGGCAAGCTTGTCGCAATTCAATGGGTTCCAAATCCAGACAAGAAGACGAGGGTCAGACACATTGACGGTGACAAGCTCAACAACCGTAAGGAGAACCTCGAGTGGTTCTAAGAGTAAAAAAAATTTATTTTAGGGGGAAACCCCGAGTAAATTTAGGTGTTTATTTGGATAAGTATGTTAAATTAAGGTCAATTTGCAAAATTAGTTCCAGACCTTTGAATTGGACTCTTTCGTTATCCCAGTTGCGTAGGAGGTCGTCCCAGAGGAGTTGGTAGAATTGCCAATCCAAGGACGATTTGTCCTCCCAGGCATTGAGGATGTACTGCTCGTAGAGTTTCATGACCTCTGCCTTGCACCAGACACCCTCTCCCTTGGAACGTAAGGCTTCTTCGAAGTGCTCGAATGCGATTGGCTGCGTGACCATCCGAAATGACACTTTTTGTCCGTTTGGTCAATGTTCGTGTCTCGTGCCATAGTCGACGAAAATACAGACAAACAGGTTATATATGAGTTTGAGACCAAGAATGGTGTAACTCGACCTGTCCGATTCAAAGACTCCGAGGGCGACCATGAAATTAAACGGAAATTAGCTAGGAAGGAATATAAAATGGACTGGTTGCCACCACCTCCACCTCCACCACCTTTACCTGTTCCTCAAGTAAATAAGCCTTTCCCGTTCCCAAGAATTCCACATTTTAATTCAAATTCGAATAAAAATTTTTTACTTCATGCAATGTTTTATTTCTGTGCCGTCTTCAAGTATGCCCCAGTACTTACGCTTTGGAGAGGACATGAACTTCGGTGAAAATTTTGTCCAATTTGAATTGACCCATCTTCTCACCGACTAAACCCATTTCAATGAGTTTGTTACCCTTCTTCGTTCGTCATGAGTGCGTCAATGTTCTCATAGTAAACCACAACTTTCGATTTGACTTCGGAGAAGAATTTGTTGTAGTTGTCAAGGACTGCCTTTGCGAACTGAGGGTAAGACCAATGTTCGACAATAGGTTTAATGTGGTTACTAAGCCACTTTGACCTTGAGTGAATTCGTACTTCAAAACAAAAGGAGAAAACCTTAACAAAGTTGTCGACCTTCTCATAATGTTTACTCTTCATCTCTTGAGGTTTCTTAATGGAATATCCCCATGTCGAATTCATAAGCAATTTGAGTGTCATTGCAGTTTGGGTTTGAAGCTTTCCTAATATCATACAGTTGTTGTATGACTTTTCCACTGTATAGTTCCTTCCCGGGAACTCACCATCTTCGTTTGGAATTCCAGTCGGATAATTATTGGACAAACCTCATGTATGCAGCGTTAAGGTCGACATAGTATATCTTTTTCATCTGAGTCGAACTTGTCGCAACCAATTGGTCCAGTTTGTGGAAATTCAAGTGAGTCTCTTATCTTCTGAGAAACTTCTCCTGTTATCTCATAAACATCGTCGAAGCAACCTGTTTCATATAAAACCTTCTGACCTAACTCAGAAGCTCTCCAATACAATTTGACGTCATTGGATGTCTCAATGGAAGTTTGTTTATAGCATCTTGAAGTTCTTGCAACCTCATTGGAAGTTCTTCTGGTTCAGGTTGGTATCCGAACAATCCAACTCCTTTTGGAATTGTGTACTTCTTTTGTACTAGAACTTTGTCTGGGAACAACTTTTGGTCTTGCTACAGTGAAAAGTTTGTTTCGTCTTTTGGTACAAAAGTTTCTGTCAGCTTGTCATCTGGAATTGGTTCCAACAAACCTTTCTCGAAAAGAATGTTTACAGCTCTGACAATGTTGCACTTGCCTTTTCCGAACAATGGGTTTGAAAGACTTTCGTTCAACATGAAGTGGTTGTGGACAATTGCAATCTTCAACCATGGTAAATTGAACTCAACAACATAGTCGTCATGTGAAGAACCTTTAGCTGTAGGTATGTTGACTCGGATATTGACATTTGCCAACGGTGCAATTTTTGCCAATTGACCTCTGAGAATGTACCTTGTCTTCACACATGACTCAAGATACTTCATCTTCTCATCTGTAACAAGACCAGAGTTCCTGAGACATGTAAGAATACAAGGTTCATTGACAATTGTTTCAATTGAATTGTAAATTCCATACCTTGTCAAGTCAATGTCAGACTTATTTATGAACGGGAAGTATCCAGCATGTTGTCTGACTGCTTGAGGGTTAGGTTGGTACCATTCGAACTTGACACTTGCAATTCCTTCATTGCATTCAAAATGTCTGAGTCGGAGTCAACCATTTGTTCTCTCTTTGTAGTCTTGAAAGCGTCAAGAAGCATTGCAGCTGTTGTGACATTGCCATGTGCATAGTAAATGTGACCATCCAAATCTGTTATGGTCAATCTGAGATTGTATCCTTTCTTATTTCCATCTTGTATGGCAGCAAGTACACCCATGAAGCCTTCTTTGTTCTTTCCTTCTTCAAAATTTACTGTAAAGGTTCGACCAGATGTAATTTTACTTCTAACCTCACGATACTTTTCATATGCATATCTTGTTCTTTCCATGGGAGCATGTGCGTCTTCACCTTTTCCTTTTTTCCTCCTCAAAGGATGCAATTGTTCGTCATGTTTCCAGTAGAATCTGGCAAAGCCGTCGTGTCCTTCAACCTGTGGCTCAGTAACATCGAAAGGCATGTCCATAAGACGTTCTTCTTCTAACCTCTCTAACCTGTTTGGATAATTTGTGCGTGCTGTTTCCAAGTCCATTTCATAGGTCAGACCAGCCAGTTTGTCATAGACTTTTATGGGTCTTCCCTTCCTATATTTAAACTTCTTTGAAACTTTCCAACCATATCTTTCTAACTCTGCTTTTATTCTAGCAGACCTTCTATCCATTCTATACGGGGGCATTTTTTATAAAAATAAAAAAATGTTTTTTCTTTACTTTACATAACCGCCTGCTGCCATAAGTCTTTGACGCCAACCCATACCAGCTAATGAAGGTTGACTTGGTTTAGTTTGGAAACTAAACTTTGGTTTTGGTTTATCTTCAGTTTTTGGTTTTTCTTCTTCTATCGGTTTTTCGTCACTTTTCGGTTCCTCTGACTTTACCTCACCTGCAGGAACAGTTGTGTCGTCAACATCTTCATAAATATCATATGCCATTTGTTTTTGTTTTCCTTTCAACTTTTTGTGTTTGTTGTAAAATTTAGAATATTTCGACTCTAAGTCAATGAGATGTTCTATAATGAACTGTTGGTCAGTGAAGTAAACTTTTCCATCTGTTGTCTCGAAAGCTCCTTCAGACTTCAATATTTTATTTGTGAGAGTTTGTTTCTTTTTTGAGATACTAGCCGTTCCATTTCTATGAAAAGTGACTTTGTAGTTAGGGTTTGCATTTCCAGACCTGGCACCTTCTATTATTGAATTTTTCTCTTCATCTGTAAGTTCTTTGACAGGTTTTGACAATGGTTCTGAACTTTTTGTTTGTGGTGTCAAATCTACCGTTTCAACTTCTTCGGTCATTTTCATCTCAGTAAAAAATTTAGTTTGGTTTGTTTTCAACTGGTTGTTTAGGTTTTTTAAGTCGGTCTAAAACTTCCTGAGGTATAGGGAGGACTTGACAAACACGTGGTTGTGTAACTGCTGGAAGTCGACAAATCCATCTTGAACCCATTTGTCTCAATGCTGTATTGTTCATTTCATCTCAGTAAAAAATTTTACATTCCCCACGTTTGAGGCGGTTGAGGTTGGTTATTGTTTACCCATTGTTGTGCATGGTTATATCCTCTGTTAAAGAATCTTTCACCTTGGTCCATATAGTGTCCTGCTTGGTTATAGTAGTCATTTGCTTTGTTATAATAGTTTCCTGCTTGTCTTCCTACATTGTCCATCCATCCTTGAACTTTTCCTCTTGTTTCAGGATTTGGAATAAGATTTGCTGCATCTCGTGCTACCTCCCAACCTTTCTGTACAGTTTGTATAATAGGTTGTGCTTTCTCTTTAAGTATACCTAATGTACTCAAAATCTTCCTTCCAACTCCAAATGCACCTCTGGCTATTGTTCCCACTGCGGGTAAAAATCTAGATGCGACTCCTGCTAATGCACCAAATAAACCCATTTCTTATGGGTTAAAAATGACGAATTCAAACAAGGACCCGTATGTTTCTAAAGCAACAAAGAAAGCACTCATGGTAAAAATCTTTAGTTCAACACCAAATGCTTGGTTTATGGATATCTTGGAAAACATTCCAAGGTATAGAGAAGATGGACCACCATACTGGCTAATATTTGTCGGTCAAAACACAAGATACTGTGAAGCCATACCATTATGGTCCAAAAATATTTTAGATGTGAATACTGCTTTGACAATATTCGTTGACAAATACCATCCAACAAAACTGACATCTGACTGTGAAAGTTCTTTCAAATCAGATGATGTAAAAAACTATCTGCGTTCAAAAAATGTAAACCAATATTTCATTGTCGACCAAAACCATTCTGCTCTTGGTGTCATTGACAGTTGTATAAAAATCTTAAGAGACTTAAATCAACCACAAGGTGGTGAGGTAGATGAAATGTCATATGACGACAAGTATAGACACTTCTCCATGGCAAAGATGAGACAAGTTTTAAATATTTACAATAGCCGTAAACAAAAAGGTTTGGGAAACCATTCCCCCGAAGAAATGAAAAACAACCCTGACTTAGAGAAAGACTATATATTTAATAGTTTAGTCAAAAGAGACAAACAAGAAAGAATGCCAGGCTTCAAACTTAAGAAAGGTGACAAAGTAAAAATAGAAATACCTAAACGCGACCCATATGAAAATACTATTGACTATGACAACAATGGGAACCCGACAGGTACTCGCATTCGTGTTCGTAAAAATAGAAGAAAGTATACAAGAGAATATTATGAAGTTTTAGGCAAACATGGCAAAATGTACACACTGCAAGCAGAAGATAAAACTACTATTGTCAGACCTCGTTTCAAACTTGTCAAAGTTCAAGGTGGTATACTTTCAAAAACAGTTCCTAACAAATATAAGACAACTCCTGACGAATATGCTAAAGAAGTTGAAAATGACGACTAAGCAATTCTATACCATGCGTAAACTGTCATGTAAGGTGGCATGTAGTCTTTACTTTGTCCCGTTGTTTGCGTATATCCTGAAACGCGATGTGTATGGTTTCCTCCTCCCTCAGTGTTACTCCAGTAACAATCTATAGCAAACTTAACGTTGTCTTTAACATCATATCCTTTACCTTTTATCATTGCTGACCAATCCCAATATCTATGCTTATGCCAACCTGCTTGAGATGTAGTTAAATCTATGTAGTGACTGTGCGCAGGTAAATTTGCACCTGAAATCGTTTTACTTCCGCCTGTTTCCTTTGAAGAGTTTGCACAATACAAAAACCTGTCGACTATTTGAGTCCAAGTTCCAAAACCAAGTACTACTTCTGGTCTGGTAGAGTTCATTGACGTGTAAATAGAACCTATAGGATATAGTGTTTGAAGTATTTCTGTCTTTAACGTTTGAAGCTCTGTTTTGTCAGCTTTTTTATCATATAAATCTTGAGCAGTGAATTTAACTTTGTTTTCATCCTCCATGACATAGACATTTCTACATCTAATGTATCTCATCGTTGTTATGTCTTCTTCCGATGTTAAACCTTGTGGAAAGTTAGGAGGTTTCCAATCTAATACATCCCCACCAGCTCCTTCAACCGTTCCTTCAATATTTTCTATACCAACAGTTGCGAAGAAATCGTGTGTATGTCCAACGTCACTTTTCTTGTTTAAGGTTTCTTGTAAGTTTGTAATATCAGATATGGTATGTGTATGAGTCTTTTTAGAATATTCTTTGTCAGCTCTTGTCACTTCACTTGACATTTTATTGTCAACATATGTTTTGTCAGCTTTGTCATCTAACATTGCTGGTAGTTCATCTACGTCATAGATGTTATGTGTATGATGTTTTTGTGGGTATGTTCTATCTGTCCATGCGAGAATATAGTCTCTTGTTGCATCTACATACTCTTTGTCAGCTTTGTTGTCAATATCTGCCTTCAAAAGAAGTTCATCTATAGGTTTCTCGTTTAAAGTTCTTTTTGTTGGATTTATACAAACAGTATGGTTCTTACTGTCTTGAAACAGAAACTCGTCTGTCATTGGGTTTAATGTCAGTTTTAAGTTTCCTTCTTTCAATGACTCAGATATCTTAGAATAGTTTGAAAAGTTTGTTGTGTTCTTATTTAGAGCTTGCACAATGAGTTGTCGGTTGTGTTGTATTTCTCTCATGGAAGCAATATCTTTCGACATTTTTATTCTAGATAAAATATGCTTTCAATAGAAAAAGAAAATTCAAGAGTTGCTACAACTAAACCATTAGATGAACTTTTTACTAATGTCGGTCAAAAGTTTGAGACAGAGACCGTAAAGCATGAAGGCTATCGTTTTGACTACCCATTAAGATGGCTAAGAGACCCATCTGTCACAAAAGCTATTGGCTTTCGTAGAATGAAGTTCATTTCAGAAGCCATACATGGTTTCCCATTTACGGTCGGTTTTGAAGTTCGATACTATAACAAAGAAAAACGTACGTATGAGAAATTTGAACAGGGAAAACTTTTACAAGTGAATTTGCTTGTAAACTTAGAAACAACTCTTCAAGCTTTTCAAGAAAAAATAAACGATATCTATCTCGAATATGCAAACCAGTATAACATTGACGAAGGAGAGTACCATCTCGATATTTTATATGACAGGAAAAATGCAACTGTTAAAATCAATAAAATAGAAGACCTTGGAGAAAACGTTTATATTTCTACAAAATATAACAACTTGGCATGGCATAGATTTATGAGGATGTTAAATCAGCCTGCATGGTATCCAGTACACCCGGACTATTATGAAGTCGAAAACCCTAATGGAACATATGAAAATGTTTTCGACCAAGATGCTATTATTGTTCATGCTTCATTTTCTGGCGCACAAAACTCTTTCTTATGCTTGGCAAATGACTTTTACGAAAAACCTACAAAGTTATATGAACCGCCGAGTGGAAGTATTTCAGACTTTCAAGTATGGTTTACTACAGATGGAAGAAAAAGAATAATTCCATTATACCATGCGTTTTACTTAGAACTTAGTTTCATATACAACTACTATCGAACGGTAAAAATATAATTTTTTAATACGGTTGAGGTGTTGGATTTGGTTGCCAACTTGACTGTGGTGCAGGTTCAGGCTGTTGTATAACAGGAGCTTGTTCTTCTGGTTCAGGGTCTTTAGGTATAATACCAACGAACTGACCTACTCTTTTACCAATATTTTTGACTCCGTTCCAAATTCCTCTTCCTACGGTTTTTATTCCATTCCATATACCTCTTCCAACATTTCGAAAGAAGTTTCCTATCTTACTGAAGAAACCCATTTTACTATATGTAAAAATCTAATGTCCGCCTAGTCTCTTACGTTTCCTGTTGAGTTCCATAGCATTCTTTAACTGGAGCTCATACATTCTGTTTCTCCTCTGGTAGAAAACATATTCTGGGTCAACTCCTGTGTTCGCGTCATCTGCATAGAGTTGTTTATATCCCACTTCAGGGTTTGTATAAAACTCTTTCCATCTCATATTTGCATACCATGGTGGCAAACCTAACGCAGCGTCATTTGACATGGCAGTTTGCATTTGTACATCTGTTGGCACTTGACCATAGTTTGCCATTGCAGTTTGTATTCTAACTTCATTTGGAATATTCTCTGGGTTTGGTTGTCCAGGTTGCTGTGCATTCGCTAAGTTCTGTGCGTCCATTTAATATTAGATAAAAATATCTCTTACGAGTACATATACTGAACATTTGCAGGCATTGGTTCATCTTCATATTCTCTGTACTTTTCTGCCACGTCAAATAAATAAATGACACAATGGAAAAAACCTAAAACAAGTAGTCCTATTTCAAACCACATTTACTTACTAATAAAATTTCTTTATTGTGACACTTTCTCCAGTTTATAGGACCTCTCTCATATTCTATCTTGTCATATATAAACTCATAGTCATGTATGTCCTCTAACCATCTCATAACGGTTTCCAAACCACTTTTATCGGATGTAAAGTAAAAGCATGGATGGTTATGTAAAACGTCTAAAGTTTCTAAAGAGTCTCTCAAAGTCCAGTCTACTTGGTATTGAAAATCCCATGTGTTATAGAACGGCGGGTCCACTATAAAGAAAACATTTTCCTTGTCTTTATATTTTTCATACAACTCTGTCCAATAACATCTCACAAACTCTATACCCTCAATATATTTTTCTATGTCCTCTTTGAAAACATTTGTATAGTTAAGATATAAAACTTTTGACATAAGTGTTTCAATGTCATGAACTCTTATAGCACCACTATATAATAGTCTAGCAGATATACTATCCCAGTCTATATATTCTGCTTTTTTCAAAACCTCTCTCACAATATTTTTCTTATCTAATGGTATACGTTCCATCTTACCTATAGGTATCTTTTCTTTTAACTCTTTCAATATTTTGTTTGTGTCTGGAATATGTTTGAGACGGTCCATATAGTTGTCGAAGTCATTGCATATAATCTTTGAGTCTGGGAATATTATATGACATAAATGAGATATATAGAAACTTCCACCGAACAAATCTACAAATGTTAGACCATTCGGTAGTTTCTTAAGTTCTCTCAATATAATATCTTTACATCTACTCTTATTTCCAAAGAACGGTAACGGTGGTTTGGTAAAATTCATTTATATATAATAATAAAAATGTTTTTTCCTGAAAAGTGACAGAAAAGTGACAAAACATGAAAACATATATAATTTGTGAAAAGTGAAACATTATATAATGTTTTCGACCCAGAAGAAGGCTTCTTCCCAGAAGCAATAGAGGAAGAAGAAGAGTCCTCCGAATTCACAGCAGAAGACTAACAATTTTCCGAATAAAAACTTCATTTATACTAAACATCTTCAGGGCTAGAGGGCACGAAGTGCCTGGAAGCCCCATTTCCCTTTTTTTTTTTTTTTTTTTTTTTTTTTTTTTATAATATCTATTAACCATTTTTTGATGTTTGAAAGGCTTAAAGGCGTAATTTTTTAATTAAGTCATTATTTTTCATTGTTATATAATACAGATATAATATTTTATATAAAAAGTGTAATATGTATTAACGATGTTATTTCAATGATTGAATGCCTATTCAATATCAAAAGATTTTAACATTCAATTTTTGATAAATTAATATTGATAGATTCATAATTTAATACTCTTTTGAAATTTAGAAATTTTGTTTTAGAAGGGAAAAATCTATTTCATGAGATTATTTTATTATTGGCTTGATGTAAAGAAAAAATACATTGTTATTTTATATATGTCTATTCAATATTTCAAATTGATTTACAATTAAATATTTTTTGAATGATATTTCAAAATTCGTTTATTAACAAAACAAAGTTAGTTAAATTAAAGGATAGTTCAACATTACAATCAACTAACTATTTTATATTCTTATCGACAAAATTAATTGTTAAAAGAAAAAGCTAATAGGTACTTTCAAATTCAATTGTATATCAATATATGTATTTTCACAATTTATCCAGCGTATTATTAAATAGCACATTATAGATGGTATGATATACAACAATTTATTGGTTTCAAGATGATTTTTTTGCGCTTTATGAAATTTTCTTATTAAAAGGAAAACACGAATATTTTTACAATTGAAATCCTTTATACATCATAAATTATATCATTTTTTTCAAGAAAAACTAGAATCATTAAAAAATCAATAATAATTATAACGAAACAGTAAGCAGAATCATTTCACTTAGAGCCATTTAATACAGAAAATACCTTCTGCAATCCAAAAAAAAGTTAATGAAATTAAATAATTTTTTAGGTGTTTGAAAGCTTAATGTTATAATTTTTATTCTAATTGTAAGAATGAAATTATAAACATGATATCAAATGTCCAAAAAATTCATTATTTTTATAATTTTATCATTTTTGAAATAATTACTATCATAGATATGACATTTATTACGGTGCTGATTCACAAATTTCTAAAGTAGCTTTATATCAGCTTAGAAAATGAAGAAAAAAATATTTTCGACATTTTTCCGTCAGAAAACCTAAATTATAAATTAATAAGCAGGAAATCAATCAAAAATACAGAAGAAATAGTTATAAAATGCATCTGCCTATAAATACATAGTTTTTTGAAAATTTATCATCATAATCGAGAATAACTTGAAATCTGATAGTAAATAATTAACTTCCTATATTGTCTGGAATATAATGTACCAGAAAATCTTTCAAAGCCCATACTCTGAAAAATTGCTATTTTCTCTTCGAAAGTTAGAATTAATTAAACATCTCTTATATATTTATAAGCTCTATTATAATAGTTTAAGTATTCTCCACATTATCAAATTGAGCCTCGTTTTTGGAATCAAAGATAGGTCTCAAAAAGATTCTATGGAATTCAATTGCAAAAATTCTGTTTGTTCTTCAAAGAAAAAATAAACTCTTCAGTTGTATTTACGACACTACTATATCATTTACAGTATTGAAATAAATTGGATGCGTTCTTTGGTGTCAAAAAACATAATTTACTGAATCAATTAAAAAAAAGGTAGTGGGGCTTCCAGGCGCGTTGCGCCCTCTAGCCCCGAAGATGTTTAGTATAAATGAAGTTTTTATTCGGAGGGCTTCCAGGCGCGTTGCGCCCTCTAGCCCCGAAGATATTTAGTATAAATGAAGTTTTTATTCGGAGGGCTTCCAGGCGCGTTGCGCCCTCTAGCCCATAAGAAATTTGCCCAAGACCCAAGAGGAGGACCGAACCCAGCCGACCAGCCGGTGACAAAACCAAAACCGTTGTTATTTACATCATATTAATGGTGTCACTTTTTAAATGTCACTTTTTGTTTCACTTTTCACAAATTATATATGTTTTCATGTTTTGTCACTTTTCTATCACTTTTCGGGTAAAAACATTTTTATTATTATATATAAATGAATTTTACAAAACCGCCGTTACCATTCTTTGGAAATAAGAGTAGATGTAAAGATATTATATTGAGAGAACTTAAGAAACTACCGAATGGTCTAACATTTGTAGATTTGTTCGGTGGAAGTTTCTATATATCTCATTTATGTCATATAATATTCCCAGACTCAAAGATTATATGCAATGACTTCGACAACTATATGGACCGTCTCAACATATTCCAGACACAAACAAATATTGAAAGAGTTAAAGAAAAGATACCTATAGGTAAGATGGAACGTATACCATTAGATAAGAAAAATATTGTGAGAGAGGTTTGAAAAAAGCAGAATAATAGACTGGGATAGTATATCTGCTAGACTATTATATAGTGGTGCTATAAGAGTTCATGACATTGAAACACTTATGTCAAAAGTTTTATATCTTAACTATACAAATGTTTTCAAAGAGGACATAGAAAAATATATTGAGGGTATAGAGTTTGTGAGATGTTATTGGACAGAGTTGTATGAAATATAAAGACAAGGAAATGTTTTCTTTATAGTGGACCCGCCGTTCTATAACACATGGGATTTTCAATACCAAGTAGACTGGACTTTGAGAGACTCTTTAGAAACTTTAGACGTTTACATAACCATCCATGCTTTTACTTTACATCCGATAAAAGTGGTTTGGAAACCGTTATGAGATGGTTAGAGGACATACATGACTATGAGTTTATATATGACAAGATAGAATATGAGAGAGGTCCTATAAACTGGAGAAAGTGTCACAATAAAGAAATTTTATTAGTAAGTAAATGTGGTTTGAAATAGGACTACTTGTTTTAGGTTTTTTCCATTGTGTCATTTATTTATTTGACGTGGCAGAAAAGTACAGAGAATATGAAGATGAACCAATGCCTGCAAATGTTCAGTATATGTACTCGTAAGAGATATTTTTATCTAATATTAAATGGACGCACAGAACTTAGCGAATGCACAGCAACCTGGACAACCAAACCCAGAGAATATTCCAAATGAAGTTAGAATACAAACTGCAATGGCAAACTATGGTCAAGTGCCAACAGATGTACAAATGCAAACTGCCATGTCAAATGACGCTGCGTTAGGTTTGCCACCATGGTATGCAAATATGAGATGGAAAGAGTTTTATACAAACACCTGAAGTGGGATATAAACAACTTTATGCAGATGACGCGAACACAGGAGTTGACCCAGAATATGTTTTCTACCAGAGGAGAAACAGAATGTATGAGCTCCAGTTAAAGAATGCTATGGAACTCAACAGGAAACGTAAGAGACTAGGCGGACATTAGATTTTTACATATAGTAAAATGGGTTTCTTCAGTAAGATAGGAAACTTCTTTCGAAATGTTGGAAGAGGTATATGGAATGGAATAAAAATCTGTCGGAAGAGGAGTATGGAACGGTGTCAAAAATATTGGTAAAAGAGTAGGTCAGTTCGTTGGTATTATACCTAAAGACCCTGAACCAGAAGAGCAAGCTCCTGTTATACAACAGCCTGAACCTGCACCACAGTCTAGTTGGCAACCAAATCCAACACTCACCGTATTAAAAAATTATATTTTTATCGTTCGATAGTAGTTGTATATGAAACTAAGTTCTAAGTAAAACGCATGATATAATGGAATTATTCTTTTTCTTCCATCTGTAGTAAACCATACTTGAAAGTCTGAAATACTTCCACTTGGTGGTTCGTATAACTTTGTAGGTTTTTCGTAAAAGTCATTTGCCAAGCATAAGAAAGAGTTTTGGGCGCCAGAAAATGAAGCATGAACTATCACAGCATCTTGGTCGAAAACATCTTTAAATAAATATGGTTCATCTCTTGCATATCGACTGTAGATATTTGCTAAAGGAGGTTCAACTTTCTGATTTAACATTCTTTGCAATAATACCATGACATTGCAGTGAATTCTGTATATATTTGTTCGTCTTTATTTGGATTGTCTTCGTAGATTTGAAATGACACTTGTGAATTTTGTTTGTCATATACAATTCTCACATAAAGTGTGCTATCGGTATTCGCATATTCATCAGCATATTTTGCATAACATGAATTTATTTTATCTTCTATATTTTTAATGCAGCCTGTAGAGAAGATGAGAGGTCAACTTGTATTAGCTCAATTTCTTCCCACATTTTTCGTTGCCCTTCAGATGTATAATCTATATGAAACCTTATAATAAATGGAAAACTTTTATCTTCTACAGACACAAACTTTATTCTTCGAAAGCCAATAGCTTTTGTGACAGATGGGTCTCTTAACCATCTTAATGGGTAGTCAAAACGATAGCCTTCATGCTTTACGGTATCTGTCTCAAACTTTTGACCGACATTAGTAAAAAGTTCATCTAATGGTTTAGTTGTAGCAACTCTAGAATTTTCTTTTTCTATTGGAAGCATATTTTATCTATAATAAAAATGTCAAATGAAACAGCGTCTATGAGAGAAATACAACACAACCGACAACTCATTATGCAAGCTCTAAATAAGAACACAACAAACTTTTCAAACTATTCTAAGATATCTGAGTTATTGAAGGGGGGTGACTTAAAACTGACAATAAACCCAATGACAGATGAGTTTCTGTTTCAAGACAATAAGAACCATACTGTCTGTATAAATCCAACAAAAGGAACTTTAAACGAGAAACCTATAAATGAACTTCTTTTGAAAGCAGATGTTGACAACAAAGCTGACAAAGAATATGTAGACGATGCAATAGCAAAAGAAGAAGAAAGAGCTAACAATGCTTATGCAACAAAAGAACATACTCATCCTGAACTAGCAGACAAAACATATGTTGACAATAAAATGTCAAGTGAAGTGACAAGAGCTGAAAACGAATATTCTAAAAAGACTCATATACATTATATTAACCAAATACCAAGTCTTAAGGAAACATTAGAGACAAAAGCAGATAAGACTCATACACATTCTATATCTGATATTACAAACTTACAAGAAACCTTAAACAGGAAAAGTGACATTGGACATACACATACCATTGCAAATATTACAAACTTACAAGAAACCTTAAACAGGAAAAGTGACATTGGACATACACATACCATTGCAAATATTACAAACTTACAAGAAACCTTAAACAGGAAAAGTGACGTTGGACATACACATTCTATATCTGAAATAACAGACTTAAACGTTAGCCTTGAAAAGAAAGCAGATAAAACATATGTCAATGAAATATACCAAAGTTTGATAGGAACAAAAAATATTGAAAATTGTTGGTGACTTTTCTGTCAATGAAGAAAATAAATATTTTAGATGGCAGTTGGTACAGTCCTTAAAAAATGGTACATGGCATAAACTCATTCCGAAAAATAACAATGAAATGTATGTAAGCTATAAAAAGAATGATGGTACACAAGTTAAAGTTCCATTAGACAACAACTGCTACTTAAACTTATATGGAGACGAACAAAAGAAATATTTAAGAGTTTATGAAATGGCAGATATGACATTGCCTGACCCAGCTCCAGCACCACATTATTATGACTATGGAGATGACGACAGAACACCACATGTAGATGAACAAAAGCTAACATTATATTTAGATTATTATAGATATAAAAGATATAATGCAATAGAAAAAACGAGAATAGTATATTATTATACAGATGACAGAAATAAATATTACAGTCAAGATTTTACCTACCCTGAAAACATAAGATTATATTATAAAAAATATTCTGACACAAACCAGAAGAAACCTGAAATAGTTGCACTATATTTTAAGTTCAAAAAAGACAATCCTATAATATCTCATATGTTTGATTTAATGAACCCAGTAGGTTCTATTTATACATCTATGGATGCAAGAGGTCCTCAAGTAATGTTTGGTGTTGGTGCATGGGAACAAATAGTCGACAGGTTTTTGTATTGTGCAAACTCTTCAAAGGAAACAGGTGGAAGTAAAACGATTTCAGGTGAAAATTTACCTGCACACAGTCATTACATAGATTTAAGTACATCTCAAGCAGGTTGGCATAAGCATAGATATTGGGATTGGTCAGGAATGACAAAAGGTAAAGGATATGATGTTAAAGACGACGTTAAGTTTGCTATAAATTGTTACTGGGATGACACTCAGGGAGAAGGAAACCATACACATTTCGTTTCAGGATATACACAAACAACGGGACAAAGTAAAGAATACATGCCACCTTACATGACAGTTTACGCATGGTATAGAATTGCTTAGTCGTCATTTTCAACTTCTTTAGCATATTCGTCAGGAGTTGTCTTATATTTGTTAGGAACTGTCTTTGAAAGTATACCACCTTGAACTTTGACAAGTTTGAAACGAGGTCTGACAATAGTAGTTTTATCTTCTGCTTGCAGTGTGTACATTTTGCCATGTTTGCCTAAAACTTCATAATATTCTCTTGTATACTTTCTTCTATTTTTACGAACACGAATGTGAGTACCTGTCGGGTTCCCATTGTTGTCATAGTCAATAGTATTTTCATATGGGTCGCGTTTAGGTATTTCTATTTTTACTTTGTCACCTTTCTGAAGTTTGAAGCCCGGCATTCTTTCTTGTTTGTCTCTTTTGACTAAATTATTAAATATATAGTCTTTCTCTAAGTCAGGGTTGTTTTTCATTTCTTCGGGGGAGTGGTTTCCCAAACCTTTTTGTTTACGGTTATTGTAAATATTTAAAACTTGTCTCATCTTTGCCATGGAGAAGTGTCTATACTTGTCGTCATATGACATTTCATTTGCTTCACCACCTTGTGGTTGGTTTAAGTCTCTTAACATTTTTATACAACCGTCAATGACACCAAGAGCAGAATGGTTTTGGTCGACAATGAAATATTGGTTTACATTTTTTGAACGCAGATAGTTTTTTACATCATCTGATTTGAAAGAACTTTCACAGTCAGATGTCAGTTTTGTTGGATGGTATTTGTCAACGAATATTGTCAAAGCAGTTTTCACATCTAAAATATTTTTGGACCATAATGGTATGGCTTCACAGTATCTTGTGTTTTGACCAACAAATATTAACCAGTATGGAGGTCCATCTGTTCTAACTCTCGGAATGTTTTCCAAGATATCCATAAACCAAGCATTTGGTGTTGAACTAAAGATTTTTATCATGAGTGCTTTCTTTGTCGCTTTAGAAACATAGGGGTCCTTGTTCGGATTCGTCATTTTTTACCCTATAAGAAATGGGTTTATTTGGCGCATTAGCAGGAGTTGCATCCAGATTTTTACCCGCAGTGGGAACAATAGCCAGAGGTGTATTTGGAGTTGGAAGGAAGATTTTGAGTACATTAGGTATACTTAAAGAGAAAGCACAACCTATTATACAAACTGTACAGAAAGGTTGGGATGTAGCACGAGATGCAACAAATCTTATTCCAAATCCTGAAACAAGAGGAAAAGTTCAAGGATGGATGGACAATGTAGGAAGACAAGCAGGAAACTATTATAACAAAGCAAATGACTACTATAACCAAGCAGGACACTATATGGACCAAGGTGAAAGATTCTTTAACAGAGGATATAACCATGCACAACAGTGGGTAAACAATAACCAACCTCAACCGCCTCAAACGTGGGGAATGTAAAGTTTTTTATTGAGATGAAATGAACAATGCAGCATTGAGACAAATGAGTTCAAGATGGATTTGTCGGCTTCCAGCATTTAAACCGATACCATATAGTCAGGCTCAGCATGTGAAACTGAATGATATTATTAAAGGAACCATCCCACCTCCACAACAACAACCAGTTGAAAACAAACCAAACTAAAATTTTTTACTGAGATGAAATGACCGAAGAAGTTGAAACGGTAGATTTGACACCACAAACAAAAAGTTCAGAACCATTGTCAAAACCTGTCAAAGAACTTACAGATGAAGAGAAAAATTCAATAATAGAAAGTGCCAGGTCTGGAAATACAAACCCTAACTATAAAGTCACTTTTCATAGAAATGGAACGGCTAGTATCTCAAAAAAGAAACAGACTCTCACAAATAAAATATTGAAGTCTGAAGGAGCTTTCGAGACAACAGATGGAAAAGTTTACTTCACTGACCAACAGTTCATTATAGAACATCTCATTGACTTAGAGTCGAAATATTCTAAACTTTACAACAAACACAAAAAGTTGAAAGGAAAACAAAAACAAATGGCATATGATATTTATGAAGATGTTGACGACACAACTGTTCCTGCAAGTGAAGTAAAGTCAGAGGAACCGAAAAGTGACGAAAAACCGATAGAAGAAGAAAAACCAAAAACTGAAGATAAACCAAAACCAAAGTTTAGTTTCCAAACTAAACCAAGTCAACCTTCATTAGCTGGTATGGGTTGGCGTCAAAGACTTATGGCAGCAGGCGGTTATGTAAAGTAAAGAAAAAAATATTTTTTTATTTTTATAAAAATGCCCCCATATAGAATGGATAGAAAGTCTGCTAGAATAAAAGCAGAGTTACAAAGATATGGTTGGAGAGTTTCGAAGAATTTTAAATATAGGAAGGGAAGACCCATAAAAGTCTATGACAAATTGTCTGGTCTTCGCTACGAAATGGATTTGGAAACAGCACGTGCCAATTATCCAAACAGACTAGAGAGGTTAGAAGAAGAACGTCTTATGGACATGCCTTTCGATGTTAGTGAACCTCAAGTTGAAGGACACGACGGCTTTGCCAGATTCTACTGGAAACATGACGAACAATTGCATCCTTTGAGAAGGAAAAAAGGAAAAGGTGAAGACGCACATGCTCCCATGGAAAGAACAAGATATGCATATGAAAAGTATCGTGAAGTTAGAAGTCAAATTACATCTGGTCGAACCTTTACAGTAAACTATGACGAAGGAAAGAACAAAGAAGGCTTCATGGGAGTACTTGCTGCAATTCAAGACGGAAATAAGAAAGGACACAATCTCAGATTGACCATAACAGATTTGGATGGTCACATTTACTATGCACATGGCAATGAACAAACAGCCGCAAAACTTCTTGACGCTTTCAAGACTACAAAGAGAGAACAAATGGTTGACTCCGACTCAGACATTTTGAATGCAATTGAAGGAATTGCAAGTGTCAAGTTCGAATGGTACCAACCTAACCCTCAAGCAGTCAGACAACATGCTGGATACTTCCCGTTCATAAATAAGTCTGACATTGACTTGACAAGGTATGGAATTTACAATTCAATTGAAACAATTGTCAATGAACCTTGTATTCTTACATGTCTCAGGAACTCTGGTCTTGTTACAGATGAGAAGATGAAGTATCTTGAGTCATGTGTGAAGACAAGGTACATTCTCAGAGGTCAATTGGCAAAAATTGCACCGTTGGCAAATGTCAATATCCGAGCCAACATACCTACAGCTAAAGGTTCTTCAAATGACGACTATGTTGTTGACAAAGACTTACCATGGTTGAAGATTGTAATTGTCCACAACCACTTCATGTTGAACGAAAGTCTTACAAACCCATTCTTTGGTAAAAGTAAGTGCAACATTGTCAGAGCTGTAAACATTCTTTTCGAGAAAGGTTTGTTGGAACCAATTCCAGATGACAAGCTGACAGAAAACTTTTGTACAAAAAGAACGAAACAATTTTCATTGTTAGCAAGACCAAAAGTTGTTCCAGACAAAGTTAAGTACAAAAGAAGTACACAGTTCCACAAGGGTTTGGTATGTTCGGATACCAACCTGAACCAGAAGAAACTTCCAATGAGGTTGCAAGAACTTCAAGATGCTATAAACAAACTTCCATTGAGACATCCAATTGACGTCAAATTGTATTGGAGAGGCATCTGAGTTAGGTCAGAAGGTTTTATATGAAACAGGTTGCTTCGACATGTTTATGAGATAACAGGAGAAGTTTCTCAGAAGATAAGAGACTCACTTGAATTCCACAAACTGGACAATTGGTTGCGACAAGTTCGACTCAGATGAAAAGATATACTATGTCGACCTTAACGCTGCATACATGAGGTTTGTCAATATATTCCGACTGGAATTCCAAACGAAAGATGGTGAGTTCCCGGGAAGGAACTATACAGTTGGAAAAGTCATACAACAACTGTATGATATTAGGAAAGCTTCAAACCCCAACTTGCAATGATACTCAAATTGCTTATGAATTCGACATGGGATATTCCATTAAGAAACCTCAAGAGATGAAGAGTAAACATTATGAGAAGGTCGACAACTTTGTTGAAAGGTTTTCTCCTTTTGTTTTGAAGTACGAATTCACTCAAGGTCAAAGTGGCTTAGTAACCACATTAAAACCTATTGTCGAACATTGGTCTTACCCTTAGTTCGCAAAGGCAGTCCTTGACAACTACAACAAATTCTTCTCCGAAGTCAAATCCAAAGTGAAGGTTTACTATGAGAACATTGACGCACTCATGACGAACGAAGAAGGCTATAACAAACTCATTGAAATGGGTTTAGTCGGTGAAAAGATGGGCTGTTTTAAGCTAGATAAGGTATTTTCCGAAGTTCATGTCCTCTCCAAGCGTAAGTACTGGGGTGTTAAAGAAGATGGTGAAATAGTTAAACATTGCATGAAGTAAAAACGTTTTTCAAAAAAGTGACATTTTTTATTTTATTTGAAATGTACGCTGAGTTTGTTGGAGAAGACCGTTGGGAAACTTGTTTGTTAGATGAGAAATATGAAATTCACTGTTGTGAGTCATTTGAAGTCAGAAACAAAAAGACAAAAAGAGTTTTAAGCGAATGGGAGCGAAATGACGGATATGCTATTATGAAGATGGGTGGAAAACACTATCTTAAACATGTTGTCATTGCAACTCATTTTATACTGAATCCTAACAATTTACCTTTTGTAGACCATATAAACCATATAAGAAACGACAATAGACTTGAAAACTTACGTTGGGTCACTCGTTCTGAAAACAATAAGAACAAAGGCAAATTTGGAGATATTGTATTCGAATTTGTCGACGAACTAGAAGATGAAACAATTGAAATTACAGACTATGGCAAGCATACGTTTGAGTTTTACTACTATAGCGAAGAACAAGACTCTTTCTACTTTTATACCGGCGTAAACTATAGGAAATTACAAGTATATTTTACTAAGGCGGGCTATGCTTATGTAAACACTAGAGATACAGATGGAAAATACGTTCAAATACTTCTTAACAAATTCAAGAAGCTATATGGCATACCATTTAAAACAATATATTTTTACATATATTAAATGCTTCAGGTTGAAAAACAAAGAACAAAAGTAGCAGATACAAAACCGTTAGACTATATCTTTACAAATGCTGGTAGGACTATTTCAGATGAAGAAATTTCATCCGAGCATACATGTTTGACTATCCAATTCGTTGGCTTCAAAGTCCTTCAGATGCAAAGGCAATAGGATTTAGAAGAGTTTTGTTTTCAAATAGAGCTAACGCATTTATGTTCGCAGTATATTTTCATGGGCAGTATGAAGGTCCTGATGGTCTAATAGACAAATTTGACGAAATGAGAATCTTTACAGTTCGTTCGACGACGAAAGTCTTGAGAAAACTCTAGATGACTTTCAAACTCAAATGAACAAATATTATTGGGAATTTCAAAAAATACGACTCTTTACTAAATGGAAATACTATCTGAAACTAGAATATGACAAGATGAACTCCACCGTTTCATTTCAAAAGATTGAAATTAACCCTCCAAGAGATACAGAGTTTTTATTTTGGGAAGTAGACAAACGTTCTTGGGCACAATTTCTTCGGTTACTAAACCAGAACGAACATTACCACCAGATGGTCCATTTAAATTTATACTTCCACCAGCAGATTTGATGGTTTATAGAAACGTGTTTGACCCTCAAAATGTTATGTGTCATGCAAGTTTCAGTTCAAGCAACAATAGTTTTCTATGTATTGGTAAGGACCTTTATGACTTTGCTTTCTAAATTCTACGAACCACCTAGTAACAGTTTCTCTGACTTTCAAGTTTGGTTCACAACAAATGTGTGCAACATATTATTCCATTGTACTATGACTTTTATCTCGAATTGTCTTTCATATATAACTACGGAAAAGTGCTGAAAAAGTATTGAATGTGAAGATATTAGAAAAACATTTTTTCTAACATCGTAGAAAACTCATGAAAAACAATTTATTTTTGACACTTTCACAAAAAACATAAAAAAAGTGAGTTAAAATGAGATGTTTACTGAACTGGTTGGATGTCGCCTTCTGAGGTTATGTAGAACGGCTGACCCGAGAAGTGGAACAGTGCTCTGAGAATTTATATAATTTGTGGAATTGGACTCTCTCTGTTTGGAAGTTGTATCCATGGGCGCTTTGCAAAGAACTTGAGAAGAGCTTCTTTCTTCATCTCCTTTATGTCGTCTACAGGAGTGTTTTCTGGTATTTGAATTGGAATTCCGGTTTCAATTTCGATTTTCAGCGCACCTCTTCCAGACAACCAGAAGCCGAGGGACTTGTTGGCTTTGTCCTTGCCCAAGTACTGCTTAACAACTTCATTTATCTCTATAAGGTAAATTGCCTCATCTAATGGCTCGATGTTGTCCATTGTTCTGTTTCAGAACTAGTCTTGTACTTTTTCAGAACAATACTTGTACTGTTTCAGAACAATACTTGTATGGATTTTTCTGGATAATATAGGGTGTCCAAAGGTGTGTTTAGCACAAACCTGAATACTGCGAATAGAAATAAACAAGTTACATATATATAAAGTTTATTTAAATATAATCACCATTGGATTCAATCACGCGTTCGCAGCGATCGATCCAGGCTTGAAAGACACGCTTTAAATCATCATGAGAAAATTGCTCAAATTGCTCTCTTACAAAATTTTCAAGATCATCTGGACTCGCGAATTCGCGTCTTTCAGCTCTCTTTTTTAGCGTGCCGAATAAATAAAAGTCAGAGGGTGCAATATCAGGTGAATAAATTGGGTTTGGAACAACTTTGACATTGTTTTCCACCAAGTAATTCATTACCTTATGACTTTTGTGAACTCTTGAATTATCAAAATGAATTGCAAACTTTTGTTTTGTTGTTTGGATTTCTCAAACTCATCAGAATTGATAATTTGAGTAAGAACATTGTCAATTAGATACTGAGCATTCATCGTATTAGGTTTATGAAGAATATCAATTGCGATGATGCCATTCACGCCCCAAAAAACCGACAACATCATCATTGGTGTGTCAATTTTTTTCTTCGGAATGTTTGCGATTTTCATCCTTCGGGATCCACATGATTTTGGCTTCTGTTGCATATTGAAACCAAGACTCGTCCCCTGTTACTAAAAAGCGAAACTTCTTGGATTGATACGCACCCAATATAGAGAGGAGCTCTTTCGAAGATTGGACTCTAGATTTTTTTGAACTGAATTAAGGTTGTGCGGAACCCAACGTGTATACGCTAGTTTGTAGTTCAAATAATTGTGCAGATAATAACTGACTGTTGTACTTGGTATCTTTGTCATCTCCTCTATCCTTCTGAGTGATGCTCTTGGGTCTTCATCTAGCGCTTGAAGAATTGCTTTGATTTTTCTTTGATCCGGCGATTTTTTGTCAATTTTTATGATGGGCGCCTTTTTGTTCATGAAGTGATACATCCTAACATGATACGTTACAGTGGAATAGCTAGGAGCATCCATACCGAAGCATTTTACCAATGTTCGTAGATTTTTTTACAGTCTTTGCATTTTTTTGCAAGAGCGAGGATGTTTTCTTTATGATTCATTAAAAAAATGAAAAAAATCCCGCCAAAATTTCCCGCGAAACCGCCTCTTGTCTCAAAATTCATTTTATATCCCGGCATGGCGCCAAAATACAACATACTCATCATATACATATATTCATATTTTTTATTATATATTTATAATCAGCATATATCTCCTTTAATAGTCTCATATAGAGCGCTGTGCTAAACGCACCTTTGGACACCCTATATGTCAGCCGAATTTTTCTTAGACTCTTGGAAAGATTCCATATTCACCTCATACTCTTGTTGAGGGTCAAGATTTTTCGGCTGTTCCAAATCTTCATCTAGTTCTGTGAAGTTAGTTTCCAAAGGAGGGACTTGTTCGTTTCCTTCAGGCTCTTCTAGCTGTTGTTGCTGAACTATTTCTTCCATGTCTGGTTGTATCTGAACTTCTTCCTGTTGAGTTTCTTCCTGTGGAGTTTCTTGTACCTCATCTGCTGGCATTTCATATATTCCGAGACCGTTTTTAACAAGTTCCCTATCTAAGTCATCCAGACTCATAAACCTTTCTTCTTTCGTTCCGTCTCTATTTTTTTACGCGTTTCATGAAGAGATTGAATTATCATTTAGCTCTGACATCAAATATCTCGGAGTAAATTCATTCATGTCATTTGGATGATATGCTATTAAATCATATCCCTTAGCGAGCTTGTATTTTCCAGGTTTGAGATTATATCCGATTTGATGCTGAGCCATAAAGCTAATAGGTTCGGGTCAGTATTTCCTTCCTTGAACTTTCTAATAGCTTCTTTATATCTGTCACTAAAGTCAAGAGTATCTGTGTAACCATAATCTTCCTTAAGCATTTTTAAGAATTCTTGGTTTCCTTTTTCTCTACTTCTTTATGTCCTTGCTCTGTTTGTGGTTGTTGTTGTGCAGGGTTTTGAACTGTTGGTTGCTGTGCTGGTTGTGGAGGTGGTTGTTTGTGCTGGTTTTGGTTGTGGTGCTGGATTTTGAACTGTTGGTTGCTGTGCAGGGTTTTGAACTGTTGGTGCTGTGCTGGATTTTGAACTGTTGTTTTGGTTGTTGTTGTGGTGCTGGATTTTGAACTGTTGGTTGTTGTGTTGGTTTTGGTGCATGCCTGTGTCTGTGTCCATGTGACGATGTAAATGTTTTAGGTAGTCCTGGTGCAGGTGCTTCTCTGGAGGGTTTGGTGGTATATAAGTTCCACCAGCTGGCACATATGTTCCATCTGCAGCATAATGTCCTACCTGACTTTTCGTTCTTAAGAAAGCATTTACTAGGTCTGTTTTGGTCTGTTGTAACTCTTTTTCTTGACTTTCCACAACAGTTGCTCTAACGGCGTCATAGGCACTTTGAACTGCCTGTCTCGTTGCTGCATCTGTTATTTTCGTCATATTTTGTGTTACTTCTCTTAACTCTTTGTCGAAACCTTCAGACTTCAGTTTCTTTCCAGATGAGAAGTCGTTCACTAGTTTCACCTTACTATGAAGATTCGAAGGCATTCTTAAAGTCAGCATTCATTAAAGCTTCATTTGAACTGTCTTCATCCGCTTGTATTTTTGTCCTTATTGACCCTATAAGTTGGGCTGCTTTAGCGTTGGCTTGGGCATCTAACCAGTCATTATTAGCTTTTATATATTCTGCGCTTTTCATTGCCTTTTGCATGGCTGAGTCGTTATTTTTACTTTCTTGTGCTAAGTTTTCATACTGTACGGTTTGGTTTTGCAACTGTAAAAGTTTTTCTGCCTTTACATTTGCTTCAACTTCTTTTTTATACTCATCGCTATCCATATATGTCTTCATGGCTTTTTGTTTTATCTCTTCATCTTTCAGTACTTTATATTGAGTAGTATGGTTTTTCAAATTTATAACATCTTGTTCCATTTTTGCTACTTCTGCTGCTTTTTCTGACACTTTTTTCGCATATTCCTCTGTACTTAGTTCTTTCAGTTGTTCTTCTTTCTTCTTTTTCTCTACGTTTAACTCATTGAGTTTCTTTGTGTGTCTGTCATATTCTAGTTTCTTTTCGTTTTCACTTATTTGTTTCTGTATGTCTATGTTTGACTTTTTGACATCTGTTATTTGATTTTTGAGTGAACTCAAATTCATTTGACTTTGAGGGTTATAAGCTGTTCCGTCTGCAGCTCCACCATAGCCTGCCATTTTCGCTAAAAGTGCCGCTCTTAAACCTCCACTCTGTGCACCAATAACTCGGTTTAAAAGCATAGGGTTGCTTGACATTTGTTGCAACATAGTGGGGTCATTCATCATTTGTTGTTGCAACTGTTGTTGTGGTGTCAGTTTTACTATTGGATGTTTCAATGCTCCCTTCCTCTTACGTATATTCTTACGTAGCTTACGTGGCATTTTAAGTGAAGTTAAAAAGCGGTTTTTGACAGATGTTTATATGACACTTTTTGTTCAGCACAAAAAACTACTCGGTCAAAGTGTTGTCATTTTTGTAAAATAACCGTCCTATCTCATTCTATAAGGGGGAAAAGGCTTCTCAAAGTATACTTCCTTGGAACGCCTGTAACTTTTCCTGTAGCGACGATAGACCCTTACTTGTCCGGACAAAGTTATACTATTTTGAGTGCTCTACAAAAAAGTCACCGGCTGGCTCGTCCTCAGAAATTTTTTATGGGCTAGAGGGCGCAACGCGCCTGGAAGCCCCACTCATCACACACCTTATAATGTTGAGAACTTTATACCAAGTTCGTCAAAATCTTCCTCGTTACATCCAACGGTCATTCGACACGAGAATTACCGAATTCACACCAGAAGACTAACAATTTTCCGAATAAAAACTTCATTTATACTAAACATCTTCGGGGCTAGAGGGCGCAACGCGCCTGGAAGCCCCACTTGCCTTGCCTTCGAATACGTTTCACAGCGAGAAAAAAATAAAACTGTACACTGATTTTCATTTTCATTTCCAGTCACTTTACTTATTATTTTTTCTTTTTTTCATTTTAATTATAAATTATTTCATAATACGTTTATTTACGTTACCATTTTCTTTATTCTTTTGAATTCCATACTAGACACTTATAGAATATTTTGATTGTTAACGTACTTCATTAGAATGAATCCTTACAAAGGGTATGTCGATCGAATTTACCTAATTGGTATTTCCAATCAGATTGAAGAAGGTAAAATGACATGGGAAGAAGCTTGCACCCATGTTCCCATCGCCCCAACCCTTCAATCAAATGATTTCAAATATTTAGATGTTTCAAAATCTTTTTTACAAAATCAATTTAGCTTACAGAATATCCCATTGCCTAAAGGCAAGAAAGGTCGTAGGGTCAATCCCTACGACCAAATCAAAGCTCTTGCTGTGATACATGACCACTGGGCCTTTCCTTGTGGTCAAACAAAACAATGGAAACGTTTGAAATTACAACAAATTGATGTATCTTATAGAGAAGTACGCAGATACTTCAAAGAAAATCATTTCACCAAGACGCGATTAGAGCATGCCGGGCCAGAAACAGCAGTAAGATATTGGGCGCTTTCACCCAATCTTATCTGGCACGCAGATGTTCATTATTTTAGGGGTGTTCGTGGCCAGTATATTTATGGCATAATCGACGATTTTAGCCGCAAAGTCCTAGCGTGTATACAAATACCAGATATGCTGGCAGCGACGACAGCGAACGTTGCGGCTTCCGCCTTCATTGAATTTGGCGCCCCTTATTGTTTCTGGACGACAACGGTTCAGAAAATAGGGGCGCCTTTCAAGATCTACTTGATCTTTGGGGCGTCCAATGGCGGCATACAGACTCTCATTCTCCCTACCAAAATGGGAAGATTGAGAGATTCTGGCCGACATTGGAGCGCTGCCAAAGCATTCAGGCTATTCCTGCCTTTATTTGGGAGTACAATAATAACACACCGCATGAAGATCTCCCAATTAATCCATTAACTGGAACAAATTACACGCCAAATCAAATGTATCAGCTGAAACCGAAATACACAAATGCAGATACAGAAAGGTTGTGGCAAATATGGGATACAGATACAGGCATGACCGCTGTTGACACATTCACAGCGTAATAATAAACATAATTTTTTAATTTCATTTTTAACAAGTTTTTTTAAATGTATGTAATGAATAATTCATTAGAATATGATAATGCACATTGTAACAGAATAGAACAATCACCAAATTTTGTTTGAAATTAAAAAATAAAAGTAAAAAGTATAAAGTAATCTAACCAAAAAGATATTTAAAAGAATTTTGGAAAAAACAGAATAAGGATAATGATATTATTTTAGATACACAATCGATGTACTGAAGAATAATCCGGTAAAATGATGATATCAAATTAGATTATTTTACAAGTAGCTAAAAGAATAAAACTATAATATAAAATAAATGAAGTTTAATGAAACAATAAAGGTTAAATAAATAATAAAGATTTTTATTTTATATCAGTATTGAGAAGAAGTAACAGCTGACACTTGGTAGACAACTTCTTTATGTATAGAAAATTCTATCTTGCCTTTTATTTTTTTCTCGCTGTGAAACGTATTCGGTCTTTTTTTTAAAAATTAATTTTTTGTTAGAGATAAGAGCTAAAACTCGGTAAACAACTTCTTTATGTCTAGAAAATTCTATCTTGCCTTTTATTTTTTTCGCTGTGAAACGTATTCGGTCTTTTTTTTAAAAATTATTTTTTTAGTTAGAGATAAGAGCTAAAACTCGGTAAACAACTTCTTTATGTATAGAAAATTCTATCTTCCTTTTATTTTTTTTCTTGCTGTGAACGTATTCGGTCATTTTTTTAATTTTAAAAATTAATTTTTTGTTAGAGATAAGAGCTAAAACTCGGTAAACAACTTCTTTATGTATAGAAAATTCTATCTTGCCTTTTATTTTTTTCTCGCTGTGAAACGTATTCGGTCTTTTTTTTAAAATTAATTTTTTGTTAGAGATAAGAGCTAAAACTCGGTAAAACACTTCTTTATGTCTAGAAAATTCTATCTTGCCTTTTATTTTTTTTCGCTGTGAAACGTATTCGGTCATTTTTTTAAAAATTAATTTTTTGTTAGAGATAAGAGCTAAAACCTTGCAGACAACTCCCCCATGTCTAGCAAATTTAACATTTGTCTCCCATTTTTATATATTTGGTTTAGAATGTTCGAAAATGCGTAATATGGTCATTTATATTAATTGAAAAGAACCTTGAATTAATTCAATCTGATCTCACAAAATATTTTAAATTACAAACTTTGTAGTTTGAATAGATAATTAGTATTAAACTCAAATAACTAGTTTATTTTGAATAAAAATTATTTGAATTTATTCAATTATGTGAATTTTCCTTCAAAAATCAAGTTTAAATATCTTATTTGCCATATAATTATAAATACAATGAAACATATTCGAAATTGAAAAGAATGACTTTTTCTGTTCTTTCAATCATTCAATTTGAATTTTGCAATATTGGATTTCTCATTAAATATCTATTAAAAACAACAAGCAATTTAACTTACATTCAAATTTATTTGTGTTATATTCAATGTTCTCAAAACTTATAATTTTCGGCTATAGCATGATTATATGCTATATAATATAATAAACCTATAATAGTATCATTCTTTCAATTATTTGAAGAGAAAACCGAAAAAATCTATTTTCGGTCTATAACAAAATGAGATAAAAATCATTTATAACGAATATTTTTTTTATTTATAAAAAACCCTGTCTGATAGTCTTATCAGTAATAAATAAAATTTGATAATAGCTAATTTTAAACAAAAATCTGACAATATTCAAAGTTTGATAACAACAAATAAATTATTTATGTTTTTTTTAAATTTACCATTGATTTGGCTATATAAACAGTGAAATTTCTGATTCGAGATGACAGAATCATAAAATTTTACAGGTGCGTAGTAGTAAAAAACTTATAGAATTAGACATTTTTATGTTATCTGATATTTTTAATCTTTTATATGAAAGCTTTTCAAAAATCATGTTGTCGGATCCTTTGAAAAGTTATTTTATTTAATATACAGTCTTTATACAGGTTTTATTTTGAATTCATATCAACCGATTGAATAGTTTACAATTTTTAATTGTTTTCCCTCTCATATGATTTAATATTAAAATATTCAACATATATGCTTAACAAATGTGAATTTGTTCAGAAATCCGAATTTTAACTCAATTTTAAAATTAAATTCTGCATTTTTGCTTAATTGAGCCTTTCGAAATGATGTATTATTTTATTTTAATACATGTAATACGATTTATCCATTCATATTGATTTAAAATAAAAGACTTCGTCTATTTTTTATGCAAGATTTCACTATTTTAAACTTGAGAAAGAGCTCATGTGAATCTTAACTCGGGATCAGCGAGTTTAAAGAATGCACAAAAGTAACATCTTGAATTGCTTGAATTCATTTCCATTTAATTTCATAGTTTTTATGATAATCTATCAAAATATTGATAGCTTGCTGACTGAGTTTATTATTTTACAATACAACTTATATTTGAAACAGGCTTTTGATTTTTTAATTTTATTATGTTATTATTAATGAACATATCACACTATTAATTTGTTTGATGATAGTGATTAAGATTGTATTTCAGTTTTGGAGTTGGTATTTTAATAGTGTTTTATGTACATTAATACCAATGAATTTTAAACAATGAAGTTTGGTTCAGATGGTTCTTCAACATCTTGCGTTGATTTCTTGATAAATATTGTAACGGTAACTGCAATAATGACGATAACAATAATAACACAAGGTACCCCGATGATAACAGGGAGAAGTTTTTTAATTTTATTACTTGGACCCCCTCCATTCTGATAAGGCCCATTTTCTGAACCTGAACCAGATACATTTGAAGCACTAGAAGAAGGTGGTGTTGTATTTGATGGTTTTGGATTTTCCTTAGATTGTGTAAAAGATTGTATTTCAGGTTTTGGAGTTGGTGAAGGAGTTTTAGGTGTTGGAGATGGAGTTTTAGGCATTGGTGAGGGAGTTTTGGGTGATGATGAAGATGATGGCTCTCTCCACGTTGTGCAATCAACTGGGTAAATAGTGTATTCCCAGGTATTTGAACCTGATGTGACTTTCACATCGACTTTCTTGTTAACTAAGTTATCAACACCATCGAAGGTGAAAGATAAAGACGGTGGTTGCATATAACTATATCTTCCATAAAATGTTCTTAGTGTTTTACTCACACCATCAACTTTAACTTCAATCGATGGATTCGATTGCAAGTTATCGTGTGAGAAGCTGAAAATCTTGTAAACATGACCGCTGTGCACATAACCTGGAGGCGGCCATGCATAGAATGGAAGTGTTTCTGGTGGAGTGTGAACAGAAATGCCTGTATCGAAAGTACTCATTGTAAAGTATGTATAATAATAAGTATAATATCCTTGAGGTCTGATATTTGATGCAGCACCAAACATAGTTTGAACCATGTGAGGACTTAACATCCATCTTCGATGTCCAAGATCATTTAAAGGATATCCGTCAATATAATCATCAAGTAATTGCATTACAAAACCAGGAGCTCTAACGGGCTGAAAATGCATCTGATAAGCTAAGTTTGATTTTCCACATCCATTAGCTGCAAATGATGAATAACATTTTTCGCTGGAAACAGGATAATGTCCAATTTTGCTATTTGCAGCACAGTAAATAGAACAATATTGCGCATTGTTAATGACAGATGGATCTGTACTAAGGGTCAAATTGCGTTCGTAGCCAACCATCCATCTGACGTAATTGAACTGCATGAGACCCTCGTTGTTATCAAAAGTTTTATCATAGAGTTTAGGGCTACATGAACCTCCTTGATCTGGGTAGAGATTACCTGAGTTAGGTTTATTTAGAATGCTCATTTCTTTGAACTTTTTGCAAACATCTCCCTTTGGCCTATTTTGTACCCTATCGAATGTGATGCAGATCACATTGATTAGCATCATTTCTTATGAAAAATTGAGACAGTTCACAATTGTCTGTAAAAAAATAATCATTACAAATATTCTGATAAAATAATTATTTGATTATTATCATGTGTTGTAAACAGAAATTCATCAAAAGTGACACCTCAGAAAAGCTAAAATATTGAATTTTTGGAACTTTTGATAGAGCATGTTTTTAAATATTAATTAAAGTAAATGTATATTTTGTAAAGATTCTTTTTAATAAAAAATAAAATTTTGAAGAAGAACACAAAATCTTCTGAAAAATAATATCACATAAACTCATATTATTTTCTAATATATAACTATTTTATATAAAAATCAAATTCAATGGTCTTAAAAGCGAAGGATAAACCTCAAAATTTACGAATATAATGAGTGGGAATATAATGCTTATCTATCATAAAACCATATGAAATATCAATTTTTGCTTTACGCCTAATTTTGACGACAATTAGCAAAAAATGTTAAATGTTAACACTCAGTCCATTTGAATATGAAAAATAAAATTGACTTTGATTAAATGTTTTTATTTATCATGCAATTCTTCTTGCGACCAAAGATTTGAATAAAAGTTCAAAAAATAAGATAGCTTAAAAAATAATATACGGTAGTGTTTACTAATAGATGAATAGTATATAAATTCTATTAAAATGGATTTGATCCAAAAAAAATATAAAACCAAAAATAATTGTTATAATTTAAATGAAGAAGTAATTTAAAACGATTTTATTTATGATCAAATTTTATATATTTTTTTGGATCAAATCCATTTTAATAGAATTTATATACTATTCATCTATTAGTAAACACTACCGTATATTATTTTTTAAGCTATCTTATTTTTTGAACTTTTATTCAAATCTTTGGTCGCAAGAAGAATTGCATGATAAATAAAAACATTTAATCAAAGTCAATTTTATTTTTCATATTCAAATGGACTGAGTGTTAACATTTAACATTTTTTGCTAATTGTCGTCAAAAATTAGGCGTAAAGCAAAAATTGATATTTCATATGGTTTTATGATAGATAAGCATTATATTCCCACTCATTATATTCGTAAATTTTGAGGTTTATCCTTCGCTTTTAAGATCATTGAATTTGATTTTTATATAAAATAGTTATATATTAGAAAATAATATGAGTTTATGTGATATTATTTTTCAGAAGATTTCATTCTATATGCCTATGAAAAGTACTCTCAAAACTAACTTTTTCCTAATTATAATTAAATCTAGAATATTGTATTATGCTTAGTATTATTTCATTTTTCTCATTCAATTTAGAATTTACAAATGTCAAAAAATTGAGAGCTGTCACTTTTGATGAATTTCTGTTTATTACATCATGGCCTATGTTAAATCTGTATCAATTTAAATTAAATATAACATCGTGTATTTCAAAATTTTCATTGAAAAAAATAACAAATTTTGACCAATTGTTCACAATTTCAATTATTTCAGTTTCGATTCATCAGCTTCAGATTCTAACAAACAGACATCTATTCATCATACATTTTACTAAAGTATTTCCTTGAACCGCCTGATTCATGTACAAAAATAGTTTTTTAGACGTAATCTAGTATCATGTACAAGTATTGATATTATCTACAGGTAATTTTCAGTCAAATAACTAATTGAATCTGTACGCAGAGAATCTCAAAATTAAATTAATGATCTGGACAAATCCAAATATATCTAAGGCAATATTTTGGTTATTCATTAATATTTCTTTCATTAAGAATCTACGAATGATCTAATTTAATCAATAATTTATTTTATCATATGCAATTAGATAGATTTTTTCTCATTTATTGTCAAACATCTAAGAGAAAAGGTATATAACCCACGAGTAACCAAGGTTAAATCGATGAAAACAACATCTAAAATATATTCCGTGCATAGTATTTGGATTGAATACTTTTAATAACTTTACACGCCAATATTATTAGAAAAATTTAAATGTTACAATACAGGGAATGTTTTAAAACTTTCCGCCTGACGGATAGCCTAGTCCAAAACATTCGCGTTGTTGGCGTCACGCTAGACAAAAAATTCCTGATTTTAAGTAATTCTGCAACAGAATCTTCGATTGAAAAAGTATCACCTGAAGGAGACTCGGTAACTGTTATATCATTCAATAAAAAGATTGATATTATTAACGCTTCTTTATCTCACGATAACGAAATATGCCATATTACTGAAAAAATTGATAATGGAAAAACAATTAAGTTTGTTTCTTCTTTTTATTCAATATTTCAAAGTGCTAAGAGCAATGAAATTACAGCTGATGTTCCAATCGAAGGATTTTTCCTTCCAATTACTAATTCAAAGAATATTTATCAGATGATTCACATTATAGGAAAAAGATTAACGCATCTGAAAATTACTCTTAAGAAGAAGCATATTGATGTCGAAAAAATTCGCGGTGGATTACATTTACAAAATTTAATTTCTTTTGACTATAATCATGAAAAAGAGAACCTTACCGTTATATATTCTAACGATGATTCACAATATCTCTCCATTTTTGGTTTTAAGTCACAAACTATTGAAGAATTACTAAAATACAAAATTTTTATTATGGAAACATCAGTATTACCTTACGATGTTGCCCTCTGTCCTGCCTCACGACAAAGCCTTCCCTATTACCACCTAACTCCAAATAGAATTTACGTTTATACGAATAATAAAAAATCCGTCATCATTCAACAGCTTAATTCCAATACTTATCAACATTTATCATTCTGCGTCTCATCCTACCCCGATGCTTTCAATCAAGTTATACAAGTTCCTTCAGTTTCAGCAGATATGCCAATTTGTTTTGCCAATTTCAATTCTATTATCATTGTTTACATACCAAATACATATTTCTGCATCATTGATGCCGATTTGAGGCCTGCCCATATTACAGTTCTTCCAAAAAATTTGGCAACTTCAATTTGCTATTACGTATCAGTTTCTCTTCCAATTGAGAACACCCTTATTGATATTAATAGCAGACAGATATATTCCGTGGCCATAGACTTCTCCTGTCTCTTTCCTTATTATAAAATAATTGATGACTGCATAATTTATGCTTTCGCGCTGTTCATTAACAGTAACCTTGACTCCAAATACCTTTCCGATATCCTGGAGCTCCTCAGATTGACAGGAGAAATTCATCATACGCAAATCTTTTTCCAGACGCTCTTCCAGAAGCTCGCGATGCCAACGCAAGGCATAAAATCCCAGAAATCACGTAGCCACACAACGTTGGCCCAGTATTATAAGAATATGCAGCAGAAAGGTGAAAGATTACCTCCTTCCTTGGCAAAAATCGGGTTCCCTGCATATATAAGAGAGACCCTTGAATCCATTGAGGCCGATTTCCCATCCAGTGGCCCTATTTCCAGGAGATCCGCGTTCAGACTCGCTGTGAAAGCTCTCCACGAAAAAAAAGTTTGGAGAGAAAGCGAAAAAAACGCGAAAAAAGCAATTAAGTTCTTGGAGAAGCAGAATAGAGCAACGGTGATGATAAGAGAGGCCTTGGATATATTCGAGAAACGCTATAAACCACCAAATGAATGGTTAATTAACGTTGAGATTATTATTGCAACTGAAGCCTCGTTTATTTCATTTCCTACTATACCATGCTTATCATCTGATATTGCAACACTTGGTTTGGAGATGTTTTCTAAGCCATTGAGGCAGAAATTCGAATCAGCTAAAATTATGACTCCTTTCGAGCAATCAAAGGAAGAAGTTTACTTCTGGAAAGATAGAATGAATATTGCTGGATCAAGTGGTCTCACTACTTCTACATCTAGTTCAACTGCCTCAGGACACGCAGATGATTAATATATTTTATGTTATTTTTTTGTTGTTTCTTTTAAATTTGTTGTTTTTATTTAGATTTTTAAGTGAATTGCTTTTGAAAACTAATGATTTATAAGTTTAATAAAATATTTTGATGAGATATCTTAAAATCTATGGAAATACTTATGAAAAAATTAAAAGATTTGAATAAAAGAAAATATAGTAAAGAGTTTAAGTCTAATAGGTTGACAATTAAATTATATTCTTCGAATTCTTATCAGGATGTTACATGATTTTGGAGTACCAATTCAATATTTTCCCAATTACAATTACATTATACCATAATTTTGCTTACAATTGAGTAGATATTATGCTCTATTTAGCAAAAATACATTATATTGAGAAAAATAGTGAATTATTTACTGTTGAACTCTTTGTTCATAGAAGAAATGTTGAGTAAGTAAGAGAAGGATTAAGAAGATAACGATTAAGATGATGAATATTGGATTGATGCATTTGCAAATGATGGAATCGTATGAACGGATTTTCCTCTTGATTTTGACAATTTTCTGCTTTGTTTTATTATTCTTATTTGAGTTGTTATCATTTTTATCTTTTGCACTTGATGATTTTCTTGCCTTCTTTGTTCTTGTTACTTTTGTCTTTGTTGTAACAACTGCAATTTCATCATCATCTGCATTTCCTTCTTCATTCATTTCTCCGTCCACTTCTATACTTCTTTCAATGACAATTGGTTCTTCTTCATTTTCATCCAAATTAATACTTCTTTCGACAACAACTGGTTCTTCATTTTCATCTAAGTTTAAGCTTCTTTCAACAACTTTTTCTGCTTCTTTCTTTGCCTCTTCTTCAGCCTTCTTCTTTGCATCCATTTCAGCTTTGAGTCTTTGAGCATCTTCTTCAGCTTTTCTCTTTAATTCTTCAGCCTTCTTCTTTGCTTCTTCTTCAGCTTTTTGTCTGAGTTGTTCTTCTTTTTGTTTTTCTTCTTCATCAGCCATTTTTTGAAGTTGTTCTTGTAATTTCTTTGATTCTTCTTCAGCTTTCTTTCTTGCTTCTTCTCTTTGTCTTCTCTTTTCGGCCTTTTCTTTTCTTCTTCTTTCATCTTCTTCTGCTCTCTTTCTTTCTGCTTCTTCTCTTTGTTGTCTCTTCTTTGCTTCTTCTTCAGCTAATTTTCTTTCTTTTTCTTCGTTTGCAAGTCTCTTTGCTTCTTCTTCCCTTCTCTTCTTTTCTGCCTCTTCTTCTGCTTTTCTCTTTCTTTCTTCTTCTCTTCTTTTTGCTTCTTCTTCAGCTTGTTTTCTTGCTGCTTCTGCCTTTCTCTTTCTCTCTTCTTCTCTTTGTCTTTCTTCTTCCTCTTCAATTCTCTTTCTTTCTTCTGCACGTTTTTGAGCTTCTTCAGCAGCTTTTCTCTTTAATTCTTCTAATCTCTGTTTTTCTTCTTCAGCACGTTTCAATGATTCTTCTTCCATTCTCTTTCTGATTTCTTCTAATTTCTTTTTCTCTTCTTCAGCATGTTTCTGAGCTGCTTCTTCTGTTCTCTTTCTTATTTCTTCCAATCTCTTCTTTTCTTCTTCAGCGAGTTTTCTTGCTTCTTCTATCTTCTTCATTCTCTCTTCCTCTTGTTTTCTTTCCTCTTCTTCCTTCGCCTTCCTCTTTTCTTCTGCTTCTTTCTTCCTCTTTTCTTGTTCAATTCTTTCTTTTTCTAATTCTTCAGCTGCTCTTCTCTCTAATTCTTCTAATTCTCTTTCTTCTTGTTTCTTCTTTTCTTCTTCGATTCTCTTCTTTTCAGCAATCTTTCTTTCTTCTTCTTGTCTTTGTTTTTCTTCCTCTTCTAATCTCTTCTTTTCTTCTTCTATTCTTTTGGCTTCTTCTTGTCTTTGTTTTTCTTCCTCTTCTAATCTCTTCTTTTCCTCTTCTTCAGCAAGTTTTCTTTGTCTTTCTTCTTCTTCAGCTTTTCTCTTCTTTTCCTCTTCAATTCTTCTTTCTTCTTCTTGTCTCTTCTTTTCTGCTTCTTCAGCAAGCTTTCTTTCTTCTTCCTCTTTTCTCTTCTTTTCATTTTCTTCTTCAATTCTTTTAGCTTCTTCTTGTCTCTGTTTTTCTGCTTCGTCTGCAGCAATTTTGAGTTTTTCGAATTCAGAGTTAAGATTACTGTTGTTGTTATCAGATAAAACACGACGTGCTTCTTCTTCATTCTTCTCAGTGCCATTTCCATACAAATAGCACATTGCAAGCATCTTCTTTGCATCATTATCTTGTGTTTCTTCAACTGCATCTTTGAGGTATTTGAATCCAAGACTTGGATCTGACTTGAATCCTTTGATTGGATTGAGATGCATGCAGGCAAGAGGATAAAGAGAGTCAGAGTATCCAGAATTGGCTAAGTAAAGTAAAATATCTTCTGCTAAGTAAGGATCGTACTCTTTTGCGTTTGGTTGTGAAATGTATGCGGCAACTCTTGCAAGAGATTCGGGATCTTTATGTTCGACAGCGCCTTTCCAGTACCAATAACTTGCTTGCTCGGGATCATCTTTTTGTGTGTAGTATTCGCCGAGATCTTTGCATGCTGGGGCAAATCCTGTATTTGCTGACTTCTTTGCCCAGTATTCGTAACATTCTGGCTTGTATTCTCTTGAAATTAATGAAAAATTGTAAGCAGCTTGAGAATCAACATTTCCACCCTTGAATAGGAACTTTTCATCTTCGTTTATAACAAATGTGATCTCTATGATTTCATTTCCGCTAACTGAGACTTCCGAAATTGTAGAAGACCAATTACCAGAAATAGTTGGAGAATTTATGAATACATCATTGATATCAAAGCTGTCTGCATCGAAACGTCCGTTGTTTGGTATAGATATTGTGACAAATTCACCGTCTTGGATCCACGAGTAATTGTCAGTGTTAAACTCAACATTAAGGTTATTTTTCTTAGGTAAGTCGTTCGTTATGAACTCACTCCAGTCATTTGGTTCATTTTGATCAGAACTGTTGGAGAATTTGGAGTTTCCTTCGTAATAGAAGCTCCTATATTTAAGTTCTTGAATAATATCTGCAATAATCCTATGCATTGATGTATCTGGTGCCATTATATTGACTGAGAAAACAATAAAATGATTCGCATAAAATTTATTTCAAAAAATTTTATTTATGGGAGGAATTATAAGAACATGAAGATTATAACATTTTTGTAATTATGCGCAAAATAACTTTTCATAGAATTGTGTATTTACACGGTCTTTAATTGTGAAGGTGCGATAAATTTGAATTGAATTTTCTAAAATATCTTTCAAAGTTTTATGTTAATACAATTTTGGACAAAATCATTAATTTATACTGCTTATAAATACGCAATTTGAAAAATCAATAAATTTTAGAAATACTCGTTCAACAGTCTCTACGCGTAATTCAAACTGTAACATTATTCAACCCTGTGCAACTCAAACAAAGTGCAAGCATCAAAATTAGCCAGATGAAATGACTTTTTAATTTTTAAGAGTAGGGGTAATTTTAGCTAAAAGTGACACACCTGTAAAAAGTGACACACTTGTGAAGGGTGTGATTACCGATCGGTAATTTCGACAGTTTAGAATTTAAAATTTTTTATGGAACTGTTGCGAGTTTCATAAAGAATTTAAGGAATATAAGCAAAGATTTGAATCAAAATCTTAGACCTAAGCCGCTCGATTCGCTCGCGGCTTCCGCGAATTACAGATCAGCAAAGATTTGAATCAAAATCTTCGAACTAATTTTAACTCCCTTTGAAAACCTCAATTTTCCATACAGAGGGAACGGGAATAGCATCCAATATTCCCTGAGAATGGTTGCGCATTCTCAGTTCCCTCTATATTTCGAACGAAGCTCTCATCGGTCTTTTTTTTAATACTAAACGTTTTTTTCCCCTGTTACTTTTAGCTAAAATTTGGGTTTGCCTTTGGATATATGATAAACAGTTCCATTCTATTGCATTCCTTATAGATTCAGGCAAATATATGATTATTTTTTCAAAAATTTAATATTTTCATTTGATTCAAAATAAATTAAACAAAAATGAACAGTAATATTTCTACGATAATCTGCCAATCTTAGATCCCAATATCTTCGATAAGTTATTCTAGGATCTTTAAATTTCCCTACCAACTTCTCTATTTTCATTTTGCATAGCACCATTTTAAGCTGCAATATAGCCTAAATCAGGGTAAAGCTTGATACATTTGAGAAATTATCATTTAGGACAGAACATATTTTAGCAAAATAGAGTGGGTTAATTATCACGCCATAGAGGAGATGCTATCCTCTAAGTAACATCCATAAAAACGCTATAAATTTGAGTTTGAAATATTGATACAGTCATCTATTTAGTTTTGTATAACTCGTGCCTGCGTTGCATTTCACTACTCGTAGATATCTCATTGAATAAATCAATTTAATATAAAAGTCAACCGATCACATAAAAGAGTGCAGATTTTCATACCACCTCAGAAAAGTGAAAAGCTTTCCATTTTATAAAAATCTCATTAATTACAAGTATGAGAATATTTTAAATATTTAGTCCATTTAAAATCTTTCAGAAAAAATTGTGGGTTGAACAATCAGATATTCAAAATTTTTTTATGAAAATTTGAATGTTTATGAAAATTTAACCAAAATATGTGTATTATATCTAAATACTCGAAATATAAACAAAACATGATTTTTTGTTTTATGACGTGAAATAAAATCAAATTTTACATTTGAATGAATTGCATAACTGATGAGGACTTGATACAGAAAATTGCATCAATTAGTAGCGCGTTCCGCGAAGATATACGTCTGGCCTATGAGAAACCAACTGATTTCGGCAATGTTGTCCCTCCCTTAAAATCTTCCAATGAAATTTTGACACAAAATCACCCAAATAATGTACAAAAATTTAACACAGGTTCAAGAAGTAGTATGACTCAAATAATGCCAAACAATCAACCATTTTATATTGTTGTTCACCCGGAAAGGAAGAGAAAAGGAGTCAGTTATATGTTCTTATTTTCTCCATGGTATTCATTGCTTATCAACGATAAAACTCATGAAATTGAAGTTCTTCCAGAAGATGCTCAATATTTCATTGATAAAAAGAACTTTATTATCTTTATGAACTCAGAGGAAAGGAAGTTTACTCACAAGATAAAGTTTGAAGTTCTTCAAATGATTATTGACCACCAATTTTCCAATTCTTTGGAGCCATTTTTCCTTTCTTATTTAGCCAATAATCAATTACCTCCATCAACAAATCTTATTTCCACATACCTTTACAAAATCGTCTTCAATGAGAGTTTTCTTGTAGCCTACCACAAAATTCCTTCAAAATACTTAACAAACAATATTATGGAAAACTGGTATACAGCATCACAGATGTCATTTGATTCAGTTTTTACAACACTTGTTCGTTATTATCTCAAAGACCAATCATTTAATCATATTGACTTAAATGACGATACATTTATTACAAGAATAACAAAAATCATCATTAAAAATGACCGTAAGTTTAATGAATTTACAAATTCTCTTCAACAAACGTTCGACGATCCAATTAATAAATTTTTACCGGCTTTTTCACAAATTACCACAAAAACAACTTTACACATGACATTGTTTATACTTTACTTCGAAGCCACAAAGAAATTCAATGCACAAACAGGCTATTTAGCAATCGGAAAACTTCTTTACTTTGCTGGCATCCATCCTTATTTAGTTGCCAACAACTGTGAATCGGATTCCGTCTACAAAGAAATTTTGACATTTTCACCAAATTTAGACGTAAATATTCACCTGAATTTAAAGGAGATCATGAAGCGTTTCACACAAACATCTAAGAAACTTAAACAACCAGCATCAAATGCAGACTCATTTAATGCTTATTCAGAACTTTTGCAAAATATTTCAAATAATGACATAGATTTCCTTAGCATTGTACGACGAGTTGAGAAGGAAATACCTGTGTGAAATACTTAATTATATTAGATAATAAAGATTATATTTTTTTCTGTCCAATTTTATTACATTTTTTTATGTAACATTCTACTTCTTATTTTTGATCTTCATTAGGTTGATCTTTAATCCTCTAAGTCAGATTTTCCTTCATGACTTATATGGAATCATCGTTTTTAATTTCTTAATATTAGAAGTTAAATGATAAGTTAGACATTCATACATAACGAACTATAGAAAGATCCTATATGAATTGATCCAAAAAGAGTAATTTTTTTCTAATAAATATATTTTATTTTATAAACTAAAGAAAGTTTTTCAAATATATTTAAGGATAGATAATCTATTAACATAATATTTGTATTACACATACCTTGGAACAGTACTAGCAGATTGCTCTATTGTTAATTTTCTTTTTTCTGCTTGAGACATAATTTTCATGCTCTTCTTGAAGTTCTTAAAGCAAATGACTGCCATCATGCCACCAATGAACATTCCGGCAACAACATCTGATATATCTGCTTGTCTATCGCAAATCCTTGTAACAGCAACGAATATAGCGAATAGTATGGGGAAAACCATGAAGATTGCTCCTAACAAAGAGAAAGATTTTGTCATATAATGGAAGAGCAACGAAATAAAAACGGCTGATGCCATAATTTCTGCTGTATGATAAGATGGGAATGAGTTAAATTGCTGAACTATCTGTGATTTTGAAAGATATTGTGAACATGCAAGGATCGAACCATCTCCTTGGCATAAACTGAGTGTATCTGGCTTTGGTCTTCGTATTGACTTTCCAACGATGGAAGTAACAAGCATAGTTAATGTAATTGCGAAAAAGTATGAGTATAACAAATCGAATATCTTATAATCGAATCTGACACTCATATAGAAGAATAAAATAACAAAGGGACCTATCACGAAGTTAGTTATACATATAATTGTGTATGATATGGATTCATATGCAACACTTACCGGATCGCTTGGAAGAATTATGAGTGGAGCGTTTGTATCAAGTGATGAGTAGCGGATTGAGAGTGCTACGGATAAAGTGATAATAATAAGAATAAGATCAACAATAAAGAACTTCTGAATCCATAAAACGAATCCCATTTATTATGATGATCCCCAATATAATTTTCTATCGTTCCATAGACTTTAAGGCATATTGCGTGCCACTATTCTTAAGCATATTAAAACATAAACATTTTTTTCAGAGAAACAATTCATCGTTTTTAGTTGGCCATTGAAAAAAATCAGATTACAACCACATATGAAAGCTTTATTTACCATTTCTCGAAACAAATTTATTCAATATTAAAATATGAATGATCTGAAAGCAATCGTTTCGATTCGATTGGGATTTCGTTGAAGCATCATTGATTCAAAAGATGTACTAATTGAGAAACATACTCTAGAAAACACGCATTCTCATCAAGATTAGCATATGTTATTATGAAAAGATTCATTTAATAATTAAAACTCTCTAATAAATCGAATTGATTATCACTGACAATATAGTAAGGAATGCTCACACATGAGTTTGTATTACACATGATTTACAAACATCTGTATTTGTTGATTTATTGATCAAATTAATGATGTGATTATGGATTGATTAGGAAAGGTAAGCAATAATATTCATTCGAAAATGAAAACACTGAATCATTTGAGTTTATCCTTTGAAGATAACTACTTCATAAGACTCATTGATCTATTTAAACTAAGAAAGATTGTTTATTAGAGCAAATGAATCTATATGAATAGCTACACATTTATTGATGTTATTGGATGGAACGGAGAATCATTATACTGTTTGATAAAGGAAGAAAATAGAATTTATAATGTTAGTGAATATTATATACAAATGGTTTATTTTTAAAGCAATCATGTGCTACTTTTAAACCGCATTTAGTCCAAATTGTTCATGTAGAACAGAACGCTTGATTTTTGGAATGCTCAAACGAAAAATTTTGCTTTGGAGATTGCTCACTTGATTTCTCAAATCAACGCTTATGCTTTGAAGATTGCTTATTTGGTTTCTCAAATCAGCATTTTCATTTCTCATTCTATCATTTTCTTTTTGAAGATTACTGTTTTTAGTTCTGAAATTAGTATATTCATTGACTTGTCTTTCAATGGTATCAGAATAAAAATTGAGTATTTCATTGCTGGAATCGTTCAAATTACGCAAAGAATTAGAGAGGAGATGCGTAATTCTGACCATTTTTTCCATATCCAAGTTGTTATTACTAACAAATTTAATTAAATCCACGTAAATTAAATTTGATTCAATGAGACTAATAACTTGGTTATTGATATTGATGCCTTTCTGCTGACAAATCTTGAAAACAGATTCAGCAAAATCATATCCCAATTCTGTAAACATTTCTATGCACTTTGAGACTTGAATTTCAAATACCCAGATTTGCTTTACTTTTACCACCTCTCTAAAGCTGGGGACACCGCCTATCGTTGGGAGTAGCTATTAAATAGAACCACCAAGGGTATTTTTCGAACTGCCGGTGTAGTGGAAACATCCGACATAATGGTTCATTATGCCAAGGTTTGATTCCCATTTAGCCAATTTTTTTCTTTTTTGGATCATGAATTTTTTTTTGGGTCACTATAAGATTTGTTTCATGTTCTAAATCTGCTGCATATGTAATCTATTTTTATTTACCTATTTTTTAAAAATCTATTGGATTGCCAAATTTCAATATATTTAAAATCATAAAACTCCAAAAAAACTATAAATATATGTTTTATGCATAGTGCCGATACTCAAATATCAGATTACTTAGATCCATGAATAATATCCGAATTTTTTTTCTTAAAATTAAACTTCAAAACTTCTTGCAATCTTATTCTTCATCTATTGTAAATTTTTAAAACCATTTTTTAAAATAATTTTGCGTAAATTTTATTCTCATGTTGTTTTAATCGAAAATTGATACATTTTCAAAAAAATAATATTGACTTATGAAATTCATTTTTAAGGTGAAATAGTATTGTTTTTATTAAAGTATATGAATAATATATAAAAAATTAATGAATAATATAAGCAGATTTTTAGTTTACAAAACAAATATGAGCAATGCAATTTCAAACTTTTGCTGGCAATTTCGATATTGCTCAAGTTTGTAGTATTTGTGATACCTATAACATCGGCTTAATCAAAATTCGATTTTTCTTATGAGTTATTGAGAAAATTTGATTGCAATGAGAAGGATTTCGACGTTTTTGATAAACTAAGAGCTGAGCTTTAGGGGTTCAGTTCATTTATGGCTGTAGTTTGATGCGTAGATCTCTTTTTTATTGTAAATTCTTTCAGCATGGAGATCGAGAATGAATCTTTTGAGAACTTTATGAGTTTTTACACCCGTAAAGAGGTCCTTCGAGGAAAGATAGTCCAGACTACATGAAGATGTGGGTTAACCAAAAAAATCCGATGGTTTCCCCATATTCATGTAGATCTTCGAAAAAATGAGCACCAAAAAAGCCAAAAAAATAGGCTTTTTATTGGATTTGTACACTAGATCAATAATCTATTTAGGATCTGACACTCTTTTTAGCCAGAGATATGAGGTCCTTTCTAGGAAAACGATCTATTCATCCATAAAAAAAATGAATTATCTTTTTCCCCAGAAATTACATGGGAGTGGTAAAAGTAAGGAAAATCTGGGTATATTACTTGCAACAAATTCAACAAACTGAGGAGAATATCCTAAATATTTGGAATATAAAATGTGATCATCAAGGTTTGACATATCAATTGTTTGTAGGTTACATCTCTCAACAAATAATGAAATCATGTCATCGCATTTCATTTCTTTGCCGACTACAAAAATATCTTGAACTACTTGATCTTTCATTGGAATTTGATTTGGAGAACCATTAAATATGGATTTAAGAACATCGTAAGTATTTGGGTCTTGAATAAAACAATAAAATTCGAAAAATGTTATTGTGGCATCTAGTCTGACCAGTTCTTCTATTTTGTTACTCAAAGATGCAGCAAAGATTAAGTTTGTACGGAAAGTTCGATTATTTATTCTTATTGTTACAGGAGGGTTATGCTGGAAGCCGTTGGAAGCTATGTTGCGCACTGTTTTACCGAAAGAAAACATGAAAAATGATTAGAAAATTTTTGGACTTTTTTGTTGATAGAATTTTTGTGAGGGAATCAAAAAAATTTCCATTCAAATCTAAAGAAATTTCAAATATGGAATTTGCAGTTTTACCAGCGTATTTGATAATAATCAGTATAAAATTTAGTTTTATTAGATTTATCTTATATGATTTTCCCATCATATGTCCGAAATTGAGACTTCGCCTAAATCAAAGCTTGATATGATTCTTGAAAAATTAAATCTTAAACAAAGTTTACAACTATTTAATTTTTCAAGTTGCACTCAAAGGGTTGATATTCTGGAAATATATTTTTGGAAAAGTTATAGTTTTTTTGATTGATAATACAAATTATATCAAGCAAAGAAGAGATAACATAGTCATTAGTTCGTCAAACTTTTCTTTTTGGAATAGAAAGAAATCTTTCCATATATATGGAAGAACCCAATCAATGCTTTTAGCAAATAATTGCCAAACTTAAATTATAACATCATTTAAATCACACACTTCAAGAATAACTTTGGAAAAAATCATAAAAAAAGAAAAGAGTTAATCAACAAATCAAAAAACATATTTTATACATAGATAGTTCAATAAAGATGTAATCATGATGAATGGTTAAGATAAATAAAAAAATTAATTGCAACAACCCTTTTTCTCTTCAGTTTTCTGGGCAGATGGAAGCTGCACAAAGCTTTCATTGCGAATTTTCATTCTGTGAGCTACTAATTTTTCACAAATGTCATGAAATAAGTCATTTATTCCTTCTCCAGTTTTGGCTGATGTAAAGAAACAATTATAACCTTGGTCGCTAAAAACTTCAATAGCATTCCTTTCTACAGTCAAATCTTCGATTTTATCGCATTTATTTCCAACTATATATACTAATGCTTCGCGATCAGCGACATCTTTAAATAGTTTGATCCAATTATCAATCTTGTTAAATGTATCTTTGTTTGTAACATCATAAATAATCAGACCAACTGCTGCATCACGACAGTAAATTGGACTAAGTGCACGATACTTTTCTTGTCCAGCTGTATCCCATATTTGAAGTTCAATTTTCTGATTGCCAATGTTTTCTTCGTGCATCAGAAAATTTCCTCCAATCGTAGGACTTTCGTTCTCAGAAAACCTGGCATTGACAAGTCTGCTGATAATTGATGTCTTTCCTACAGCTGTTTCTCCGATAGTTACAACTCGAAATAAAAAAGAATTAGATTCAAAGTCCATTGATACTTCAAACAAACTTCCTCAATTTTATTTTACAAAAAAGTGATAAAAATAAGATTATGCAGTAACATTGATTACCAATCATATTTCACCTAAATATAAATTTTTGCAAATTTATTTTTTTGACGTTTGAAGATTCAATTTATCATAAAATTTAATAATAAACGGGCAATATAATAATCAAACGAGAGAGGGTCAAAGTTGCTATTTGTCACTTTTCCACAAGAATATAATGGGGAAAAAGTTATCATATAGTTGATCTCATTCACTGAGGTGAGAGATGCATGTAGTGTAATGTGATAAATAGTGGGATTGCTGCTCTAAGTCCTAGGTTCGAGACACATTGGCTTCATTTTTCTCTTTTTTATTGACGTAAACTATTCAATTTTTGTGTTCTCCATTCAAATTTCAGAATTTTTTTTGCAGATTTCACGCTACATTCGAAGTTACCTTTTGTAACAACCACCACTGCCTACGAAAGACGAAAGTGTGTCACGATTTCACCCGGAAATCCGACGGTTGTTTAAGAGTAAGCACTTTTGGCACCTACTCATAATCAAACTCCTTGATCTGATTTTATCTGGAAATTCATTTATTTTTCCATAAAAACTTCAAGAATATATTAGCATTAAAGATAACATTGACACGCATATAGTTAAATTGCTAATGATACATCGTATTGATTCTTTGATAAATTCATATTACAGAAGTTCCAATAGGCAGACTTACATGAGTGAATACGAGATATTTTAATGCATGCTTCTTTTGTTGACCATGTCTTGCGAAAATATCAAAATCATTTAAAATCTAAATGACTTTCAAATGAAATAGAATAAACCATATGATAAGGAGACATATGTATTTGATGTAAGCAATATTACTGAATATTGCAAATCAAAATCAAATATCATATGGTGTTAGCTTCATTTTCATTTTTGTATTTTAAATAATAACAATGGATAACTATAACATTTAGAACTAAAGAAAGACAATCAAATTATTCGTATCTAATTGATGTATGGAGTAGATACGACCATAATCTGAAAGAATTACTGTGAAAAAACAAAAATGGATATTTTCTATACGACAACTCTATTACAAAATTCATAACTTAGAGTTGAACTCTTGGATAATACCTTGTTAAGAAGGAAATTTAAATATTATTGTCGTATTTTTGATTTGAGTTCATTAATATATAAATCTTTAATATGAAATCACTAAACAAGTTCACAATTATCGTATTTCTGTTATAAGATTGATCACAATTTAATGTTTTAACCATCAATTTTCGTCAATTTTTTCACTTCATTTAGGATCACCTTTTTTTCCGCCGCTCTCCAAACAAAACTTACTTAATATAATATTATAAGCATATTTTATCTTAAAAAATTTGCAAAATCAAACCGTTATTTGCGGAGATTTACTCAGAAAATTCCTCTGAAAAGTAATTGAGAACATTCAATAAAGCAACAGAAATTTGAACTACTTCATAAAATTTTAGTTCATTTTTCAAGAATATGCAACACTACAGCTTCTTCGATGCCCCAAAGCCAAAGATAAACGAAAACATGAAACCAATGGATCAAAGAGCCTTCTATAACATATTTGACAGACCACATCGCCCAATTCATCCAATTCTCTCCACCCGCAAACACCAGATTAAGGAATACATTCAAGATGAGGATTGTTGTCGTCCAGCATCCTCCAGCCTTTCTTCTTTATCTTTTATGCGTCCTTAAATTTTGTTTGTAAAGCGTTCTATCTATGTTAATACTTTATATTATTTTTACCATAACATGAGTTGAAAGCACTGAATTGTTTTCATTTCTTTTATATAATCCTGAATCAAAGGAGATATAATTTGCTGCAACTTAATTTTAGTGATCATTATTGTTATTAGTTAAGCATGCAGTTAAATTGGAAGTTTTTGAATGCTTCCTCATCAAAATCCCAGAAAAGATTTTTCTTCCCTATAAATTAGATGCATTTAAATCAGATTGGTATTCAAAAATGTCTCTCTTGTGTGTGATATTATTAATATCTTTACTTAACATCTTGTCCCAGTTAATTCTGATAAAGAATTCCTAACAATTGTAGTAATTAAACATTTTATATAATAATATATTACTCAAATCTATCAGGAAATATCGAATTGAGCGCTCTTTCTTTGAAATACCAATAATTTTCTTTATTTTTTTCTTAATTTGGCTTCAAAATGAACAATTGAGTTTGAAAAAGACCAAGAATCGTCTAAAAGTATAAAATTCAATTACATTGCAAGAAACAATAGAAATTTCTAAACGTCAAAAAAATCGAGAGAGAATGAAAAAGAGTGACAAAAATAAACAACTTGAAACAGAAGATGATCTTAATTTCTTGAAAGACGAAATCATTTCATCAATTGAATCTGTTACTGCAAAAGAAGTTGATACAGAAGATGAAGCAAAATCAATTATTGAATTTCTTCGAGGAAATATGGCATCTAAAGAAGATTGGTCCAAAAGAAATGAAGCATTAACAATTGCATTACAATATATTAAGGGTGGCATTTATTATTTTAAACAAGGCGATATTCAAAATCTCGTTAAGTCAATCAAAGGATTATTATCAGATATTCGTCCATTAACAATAAAGAGTACACTTACATTTTGCGTTGGCGTTTCTCAAATAATGAAAAGAGAAAGTTACCAGTTCATTTCAGAATTTATTCCTCTCATGATGAAATTATTATCTCATCAAAATATAAATGTTGCGAACTGTGCTCATATATCTCTTTTGGAGATCACAAAAACTACAGTAAATCCAAGCCTTATTAAACAAATTATTCCTTACGGAAATTCATCAGATCTTGCCAGTAAAGTTACAGTTGCCGAAATGCTACATATTGTTACCGAAACTTGGCCCGCAAAGTCGATAGAAGAAGTCAAATCACAAATTATCGATTCATTGACAAAATTCTCAAGTAATTCAGACGAAACTTTAGTAAAAATCTCAAACGAAGCATACAAGAATTTAGAAAATGTCAGTTCTCGTCCAAAAACACAGAAATCTACATTACCTTTAATTTTTGTCCCAAGAAAAGCCAAAAGGACCGATCAATTCTCACCACCAAGGAAGCAGAAGCAACCACAAAAACAATCATCCAGACAAACATCTAAAATTACAGAACCAGTCGAAGACTTTTCTGAAGATGATATTGTTATTAAACCAAAAAAGGCAGAACCAAAGCCAACTCAAAAGGAAGTGAAAGAAGATAAGCCAGAAACAGAAAATATCACAGGAAATGAAGAAAATACTGAAGATCGTCTTGATGATTTTGAAGAAGTAGAGAAACAGACATTTATTGAAGAAGGAGAAATGCCAAATGAACAGAAACAAGAGGAAGAAGAGGAGAAAGCCGAGGAAATTCCACCAGAAGAGGAAGAGCAAAAAGAAATCCCACAAAATGAAGAAGAGCATAAAGAAGAGGAAGAGCAACAAAAACCACAAAAGAAACAATCACGTATCCCAACAAAGCGCTCTGCTGAAAAACAACCACTTCAAATTAATTTTGAAGAAATAATTAAGCCAAGCAAAGCAGAAGAGGCTGATTTATATATCGAATTCGTATCTGATGCAATTAACAATAATGATTTCTCTCAAATTGATCCTCATGCTGAGGAACTTGGTCCTGGTTTGAAATCCGCCATAAATCTCAAGCCAAAGTACTCACACTGGCTAGAAATAGTATCTGGGCTTCTTGACAAATACCCAGAACAATTACAGCCTTATATCTTCGAAATTTTCAAAGAAACTTCATTTAATCTCAAAATTGTTGAAAAAGCCGTTCAAATTTACACCGGAGAAGTATTAATCTCAGATTTGGCAGCTTCTAAGCGATCTGAACAGAATCCAGCAGCATTTCCATTCCTTGGAGCTTTATCTGAAATAAATGCTCAGGTAGACATGCTCAGAGAATGCCCACAACCGCATGAAACGTGTGCAGGATTCTGCAATGCAGTCCTTGGCCTCAATAAATTGGCAAACAAAACACCACAGATTTCAAATTACGTAAATGCTCATATAAAGAAGAATTCCTTTGCAGAAGACCTTACAAAACTCATCAACCAAGCAAAGGAAGGAAATAATATTCAAGAAGATCTCCAACATCTCCTTGAAATTTTCGAAAAAGATCAAAATGCACAAGAAATGATGACGATCATGAATTCAGAGGCCATTGAAATTTTTACAAATGAAAATCCGAAACAACAAATTGCGATTTTACCACTGTTTTCTAATGCTAGGAAGTTCACAGATGTTTCCTTTTCTAATTTTGTCGATCCAATAATTAATTGTATGTCTAAAGAAGATTGCGAATGGAAAGAGGACGGAAAACAGGCATTAACAGAAGTTCTTTATGAAGTTAAGTCAATGGGTGTCTTGTTCAATATCATAGACAGAGTACAAGACAAAAGAAGAACTGCTTTAGAAGTTTTACATAATTTCTTCGCGAAGGCAACCCCACAAAGAATTGTTCCTGTACAAAAGGCTGTTGCTATGAAATTGATCCCTTACAGTTCTTCTGATGATGACATCGTAAGGAACTTTGTTATTAACACTTTTGTCGAAATTAATAAGAAGATTCCGACAGTGTTCAAGAAACAGATCTCTAAGATGAAGCCAGCTGTACAACGTTTGGTTCTAATGAAAACAGCAAGAGCTAATAAGTAGAATTTATTATAACTAAAAACTTTTTGTAATTTTTTTGATAATTTGAAATTCATTATTTACATATCATGTATATTTTATGAATTGATTAAAAAATATCCAATAGAATGATTCTCTACTTCTAGATACACTTATTCTTTCCAAGATGGTATTATCATTCAAAAAGAAAAAAGTGGGTGAACCGTGAATCGAACATGGATCTATTGAGCCACAATCAACAATACTAACCATTATACCATTCACCCCTTACATTTACCTTAAAATATATCTGTATAAAACATAATTATAAATTTAATTCGTTCATCAATTTTGAAGAATTCTACATTATTTCTCTCTCAGAAACGAATTTGCGCATACACATACGAAGTTTACATGGACAATAACAAACAATAATATTATTTTTCAACAAGATAGATTTAGATTCGACATTTAGGTTGGTATTCTTGAGCCTTTTCAAGACTCTGGTTTCCTTTTTCCATCGTCTCAGTAGTAGCTTGGATTTTATCATCAACAGATCTTACTATGAAGCGCTGGTTTTGAATTTCATCATTGAGTTTATTGGTTACATTATCGATATCCCTCATTGCATTTGCTATTTCACGAGTTTCATTTGCAAGGTAATCGACTTCTTCTGTTTCCTGTTCGTATCTGATTAAGGCATCACTCTGCGGTTCTTGTTTTTCAGGAGTATGATATTCCTCATTGCCACCATTAGCTTCAAGCTTGGTTATCTGATGGTATAAGTCATCTTTCATTTCTTCGAATTCTTCTATTAAGTCTGTATATTTTATTTTGAGGTCTTTGAGTTCCTTGCCTTTGTATTTTTCGAACTCAAATGTAGTTTGTTCGGATTCTGCCTCGAATTTATCAAATATTGTTTGGATTTTTCTTCTGCTCGTTGTTGAATTAATGGATTTCTTCAAAGACTTAAGTTCTGCTAAATATGTTTTAAACTCTTCTATCTTTTTCTTTACAGCAGCAGGGTCAATCATGATTGCAATAAAAATTTATGGATAAAATTTTATCGGAGGGACTTCAGAAAAAAATGGCCTTCAATTCAAAAAAATTTTAAATGAAAAATCAAGATTTTTTATCAACATATAAAACAAAGCAAAACTTATGAAAATTTTCTTGTCATTTTTTTCAATTCTTTGCTTCGAAAGTCATTTGCGAGAGCAATCATACTATGCCTCCATGATACTTAGCTTACAATCGTCAAAAATTAGGATTCATGTCTTTCTCTTACGATGAATTTTATAAATTGGAAATATTTTGATAAAGAATAAATGGACATATATGGAAAAACCTTTAGATTTAGTATGTACCAGACAAGTAAAGCTTAATCGAGAAGAATATATATTAAATTATTTGAATAAGATAAAAAATAACAAATTTTATTAAACAAAAAATATTAATAGTATTGTTCGAATATTTTGTTGACTTCTATTAGAGTGTTCTGACCCTTAGATTGTCTTACTTCGTTCATTGCTTCTTCTCTCATTCCGCATTTTGCGAAAGCCAAAGCTTTTATGTCATGGGAAGGAACATTTGCGTTTACAAACTGCATAAATGAGGAAAGAGTGACACTTCTTCTGTGAAAAGCTGCAATTAAGTCAGGCATAATCATTTTTGCGTCGAATTCGTTCATTGTTCGCATTCCTTTAATAAATTCTTCCATGCGACCACTTAGTGGCAAAATATTTACTAATGAAATACAAACATCGGAGATATTTACGTCATCAAACGCGCAAATCTCATTTACGAAGCCCAAATGATAGTCCAAAAGTAAATTTGCGGCAAGTGTCAACGCGTGTTCTCTAGAAGTGATCAATTCTAGTTCATTTGAAAATTGTTTGTTGGAATCTTCGAAAACAGTGATAATTTGGTTCTGAATCTCTATTCTATGAAGTAACTCATACAATTTCTCTGGTTTGAACATCTTTGAACCTTCATCTACGATTGCTTTTTGAGTTTCCTTCTTTAGATCTTCCAAACACCTCTGCATCTCCTTCCATGACTTGGATTGAGCGAATTTCGCTATTCCTGAGGTCAAACAATCATCATGCATTCCTAATCTGAAAGTTATGTCGAAAATTGTGTAGTTTAAGTGGTAATTCTTAGCAAATGTTAAAGCATCATTAACATATGTCATTAGTTCTGGCCTTTCACCCTTTAATTTCATGATGTATCGCCATAACATGTTCCAATTATTATTTGCAAGGGCTTGAGTGAAAATTAAAGAGATAAAGTGATTGGAACCGAATCCTTCATCAAAGAAAGCATTAAATGCATCATCGAATGACCCTGTCGATGCATGAAATGCAACTCTATCTGATTTCAAGCCAGTTATCTCCAAAGATTGGTCCAATGATGATATCTGAGGGCTACTTGCAATTAATCCGACCTGAGAAGCATAAGCTTGGACAATTGTTCCGCGAATTGAAATAAAATGTTTAAATTTCAAACATTCGTCGATATTAATTGGCAATCTGAAGATTGTTGACCTCTTCAGATCGTAAAGTAGCTCTTGGACATTATGGGAGTGAACGTTCGTTGAGATAATCGACCTCTTTAATTCATCAAGTCCGTCCTGATAGTTTCCGAGGTGGAAACAGGCGAAAGCTCTGTTATAAGTCAAATTCGAATTTATTTGATACGAATTGACGATGTCAAAAGCCAAATTCGGGTAATCATAAATAATACAAATTGTAAATATGAACCTTCCGAATTCCTGGCTCATGAAATTAGAGAAGTTATATTTAAAGCCAAATCTGTGGTTGATATGGCGATGAAGAAGGCGATTTAGGATAGATAACTTCATAAATGTTGATTCGAAGCGAGAAATCTCGTGAGTCGTCTCAATATGGTTATATATTTGCATAATACTGTTGTATAACCTTGAAAAATCTTTGATCATCTTTAATTCTGATTCAATATCTTTGACAAGCATCATAGAAATGACAGAAGTGGCATTTTCAAGGACAGCATCAACAAATTCAACCGAGAAAACCTCTTTCCGCCTAGAAAACTCCCAAATTACGCGAATAATGTTATTATAATCTTTGATGTCTTGTTTTGCAACAATTTTGATGAATTCCATGAGTGTTTCATCATCTTCTGGTTTCTTGGGTGGCATATTTATGATGCAATCTGGGAAATATTGCTTGATAACTTCAATTTCGTTTTGATCGTATCCAGAAACATGTTCATTGATGAGATCTTGGATATCATGGATAAAGAATTCATTAGAGAGTTCTTTGGCCGCATAATAACGATTATTTCTGAGTAATTTGATAAATGTTTCTGGAATCGTAAGAGATTTGTCTTCAACAAGGGACATTGTCTTATATGTTGAGAATGGAAGAACTTTTTCGATCTTGTTAAGTGTCCATTTCTTAATAAGTAAAATCATTTCTTCCATGTAAAGATCTGAGTCTTGGTAATACAAATCATTAAGCTCATCGTAATCCTCTTTATAAAAGGCCTGGATTACGCGTTCATGCATCTGACTTTCTGTGATTTCTGTCCAATCAGAATAATTTGGTATTTTTACGTAGTTTTCGAGGACTTTCGTATTCTTAACTTCTGTTCCTTGCTCTATTTTAAGTGATCCACTGAGCAACAAATAAACTAAAGGATATTTATTTTTGATCATTTCCTTGAAATTCGGGCCCAAATCATCTCCCTGTCTCACAATTAATTCCAAGGACATTTGGCCGGCTATACGTTCGAAATCTGAAAACTTCGAGATATCATCTGCTTCAACAACTTTGTTTATGACTTCAATGATGGAATGGCCTGTTATATTGACATTAGCAGCAATTTTCTGGAACTCAATGAAGTCGTTTAACAAAGGATATCTGGCCAAATTTGCTGCTTGTCCTTCTTCTACAACAGTTAACAAAGCTGGGATACTATCTGCGTCAATGCATTCAAGAGGATTAGCAGTATTAAGGCGACGTTCGACCAATGCCTTGACAAATGGGTCCAATCCTTCCAAATCAGGTTGTCCCTCTGAATGCGTGAAGAAAAACTCAGCGGAGAGCAAGTTCTTATCATTAATATTACGAAAATCGGCAGGAAGATGGCGTCTCATGCGATCAGCGCAATCTGCGAGATAAGCAATTTGATTTAGCTCCGGATCGTATTTAAATATCTTCACAGCGTCATCATATTTCTTCTCATCAAATAATAATTGCAAAAGATATCTGTTTTCGTGGAAACAAATGTCAATTTTTTCCATTCCTAAACTTATAGCGGTATCGAGCTTTCTGTGAGCGATCTTAAATTGTTCATCATCTTTTAAGCTTAGTACTGCATCAACAATTGTCTTTGCGACCATTGGAGGACAGATATATTCTCCATTCACTTGTAAAAAGATCAAAGAGAACAAATCAACGAGTAAACTCTGCAAAACTTCTTCAGTCATGACCAAAGAAAGGTATTGCATGAACTGGCAATTGGCTTCTTTCGAAATTATTTCTTCAATCGCCAAAGAAATGCATTTCTGGGCAAAAATGAAGGAGAAATCAGATAATCTATCATTATCAGATATAATGTAGTACTCTAATTGCCTGTACGGCATTATATCCTCCATATTACTTGATGTCAAGAAACTTCGAAGGAAAAATGGCAAAGACATCTCGGCAAAGTTACTTCTGGATACTGTTATACCTGTTATTTGTCTTAGAATGACAATCAGACCGAAATCATTATGAAATCTCTGAATAATATTATCAAAAATTTGAATTCCACATTGGGACTTCGAACACTCTTCATTAACGTCAACCAAAGTTGTCTGGTTCGCGCAGAGTGATTCGTAGAACATTAGACCCATCATTGGCTTTAATTCAGGAAAACTACTGATATAAGCATCGCAAAGACTGTAGTCATCTTCCTGGATTAATATATTGTAACAAGGATCGACCATTTCATCAATAAACTGCTTTCTTTTCTTGACAATCACATGATTACATAAAGTAAGCAAATTATCTGAAGAAAATAGGGCGGATGGTCTTGGAAATGGTTCAGCACATTGGAACAAGCTCTGGAAAAGAAGAGAAGCCTTGTCGTCCTTTAAAATTGTTGGCATCAACCAAAGTTTTTTGAAATCTTCAGGGGAAATCAGATCCGCTCTGAAGTATTGTAGCATCTCTGGATCGATTCGTTTAGAAAGAGAAAGTGCTTCAAGTCCAAGATTTTCAAATAAAGTTTTTGAGCCAATTTTAATTAAAATGGATTCAACGTATGGATTTAATGCTTTGTATAAACCAAAGAATTGGTTGTGCATAATTGCTAAACCGAACGCAAGATCTTGTTTGTTTTTTTCTGGAATATTTCCATTTTTCTCATCTAAAAAGAACTTTGCAAGCAATTGTGCCCATTGTAAAGGAAGTTTCTGGAAGAGTTGTATGTAAAATTGAGGATTTATCGGTTCAATTATTGCAAAATCTTTTGGTGTTAATGTTAAAAGACGCCAACGCACAAATAAATAATCCATTATATCTTGTGATGGTGCCCATTTTTCTGGTGGGCCACATTCTGTCGATGTTTTGATGATTGAATATTTAATTGGAGAAGGAATTAAATTTTTGTACATTACCATATTCTCTACTGTTCCATAGAGGATTTGATGAATAAGTTCTCGTTCCAAATTGCACTCATCCACAAAGGGAAGCGTGTCTCTCCAAAATTCGTCCAAAATTTTTTATCTCAATTTATGCAGGATTAGCTCACAGACTTCATCAATCACTAATTTATAACATGATAAGCTAATTTTTTCTAATATTTTCTCATAAACACAATTTTTTCAACAATATTTCTTTGAATTTGATCCAAAATCAGATAAGTTTCCTACGTCATGATTCTCCATTTAGATTAAAATTAATCTATAATAGAGTCTAGTTTTGAAAACTATAATCTACTTTAGATATTTGAATTGTTCAGATTTTTTTGGAAATTAAAACGAATTATTATGAGGATTCAACAGTATAGATTATGCTTACCATATTATACTATTGAATGATATTACTAACTTCTTTCTTTTTTGCGGAAACTTTGACTGTAGATTTTGTAAACTCTGAAATTTTGTAACGATTATTTTTGAGATTTTAGAAACGGCAAGGAGGAAATAAAATGTCGATTTCAGCGTTGAAAGTCGATCCAAATCCATTAGTTTTCCCTGCCACTTGCATGAATTCAGAGTCAAGCATATCTTTCAAGTTGTTTAACAGCGGAAATGACATTATTAAGTATCAATGGCGAAATCAACCAAATATTGCTGCGGAAGAAGAGGCGAAATTACGCTTAGATATATTGGATCCACGTGTTAGATCCAATATGTCCAAGGTTTTTGTCTTCAGCTCAGACTCCTTCGTAATAGATCAATTAGAAGGAGAGATTTGGCCGCATCAAACACAGAATATCATCGCGAAATTTAAGCCAATACATGAAGGTACGATGAAAGCCACTGCTTATCTTACAAATATCCAAACAGGAGATAGAATTCCGATTCAAATTCAAGGTCAGTGTCAGGCACCTGATGCTCAATTTGACGTATCGTCAATCAATACAGGCCACATAGCACTTGATAACAGTTATGATTATCAAGTCATACTTAAAAACACTGGTGAAACTGATGTTGAATTTTCTTTGATTGAAGAAGAAACAAGCCTTAAATTCGAATTTACTCCAAAAGCTGGACGTATCAGCGTTGGAATGGCGATGCCAATTCAAATTCGATTGTATGCTTTGAAAGTTGGGCAATTTAATGAGACATTTAGATTCAAAATATCCGGTGCAGGCTATAATACACCATCTCTCGCAATAAATGGCAGAGTAATGGGGCCTTCTTTCCAATGCGATACAAAATTAATTAATTTTAAGACAGTAAGTTACGGTTTTACTTACAAACAAACTATACGAGTTACAAATGTATCAGATATACCATTAGATTACAATGTTCAAATACTCCAATCAGCAAATACGAATATTCGCGAATTTAACGTTTATCCTGAAATAGCTACGATCAGATCAAAGTCACACCAAGACATAACAGTCGAATTTATACCAGTAAACATCCAAGATTACAATACAACGCTTGTAATGACAAATCCAAAATATTCAACGCCTTTGTTATCAATTCCAATACAAGCAACATGTTTATATCCAAGATTATTATTAGAAACACCTGATTTAGATATAGGAAACGTTTTTATTGGTTATACTTACAATATTGATTTGAATTTAGTCAATAGAACAAAATTATTAGCAAAATACGAATATGAAGAATTGAATTTAACAGACGAATACGGTTGGAACTTAGAAATTCCTTATCCAAGTGGAATTATTCAACCAAATACAACAAAAGGCTTTCCAATAATAGTAACATTCTTACAATTAGGTAATCATACAATTAGTAGAGAAATAAGAGTTTCTGGAGATCCAAAAAATATAATTAAATTTAATATCAAAGCTTTATGCATTGGACCAACATTAAGTTATTCACAGAGTCCATTAAGTTTCGGAGAAATACCTGTTCTTACAAATATTCAACAAAATATTGAAATTAAAAACACATCTTTAATTAACGCGAATTACAAGGTTTCTTTTGCAAAACCATCAGCAGAATTCAAGTTATTAAAGACATCAGGATGTATCCTTCCAGGTGAAACCGATTATATACCTATTCAAGCCTTTTTAGACGATACATTAAATTTTGAAGCGACAGCACAGTTCCTTTTTGAACATTTGACACCAATAGATATACAAATAAAGGCAAAAGGAACAGGAAATGTGTTAATTCCTAGCATTCCTATGGATTCAATTAATCTTGAGTATTTATTTGTCGGAGAAAAGACAACAAAAGAGTTCACAATACACAACAAAGGACGTAGAAACATAGAAGTACGTTGGTCCCTGCAAAAAGCAAAGCTAACTCCCAATAATGAGTCATTTAATTACAATATTACTCCAGAACACGTAATTTTGAATGCATATACCGCTCAAACATTCACTCTTACAGTCATTTCATCGGCATCATGCGATTTCGAGATGACTCCTCAACTTTCAACGACAATTAAGAAGCAAAGGCACGATATCTTCACTCCACGTATATTTGGTCGCGTAAACAAAGTTCTAATTGATGTAGAAAAGCCTGTTCTTACTTTTGTTCACTCATATGTTCCAGATGAAAAAGGAAATATTCACATTCCAACAGAAATTAAACCAATTATCCTTGAAAATACGATAACAAATACGACTCCACTACATTTTGGCATAACAGCTACTTGCCAAGAGCCTTTTGTCATGTCTCCAACGCATTTCGACATGAAACCGGATGAATCTAAAAGTTTCAAGGTAACTTTCAACCCATTTTACAAAGAAAACTACCAGAGTGAGATTATTGACCGCAAGATCATCATGAAATGCGACGATAACCCTCAGCAATTCACTATTGACTTAAAAGGTGTAATTGAATTTCCAAATGTCACTTTTCCATCAACAACAATCAATTTCGGAGCACTTTCTAAGTCCACAGAGAAGACAGAAACAGTTATAATCAAAAATACTCAAACAATAAAAGCAGATTTTTGGTGGGAAATTGAAACACCTTCAAAAAGTGCCAAAAACGTTTTTGACATTTTCCCAACACGCGGCTCATTACTTCCCAACAGCGAGGACAAGATCTATGTCTCATTCTACGCTGCTCCAGGCGGAGATGATGGTCCTGCCAATTTTTCTGGTCGAGCAATTTGTCACGTGATTGGAGGACCAATTTACAATTTAGATCTTAAAGGATCAAGTGCAGCCTTTGATTACTCGATCACTCCAAGACTATTTACCTTTGAAAACTGTCTGGCCACCGAAACTCTCAAAGGTGAATTTGTTTTGAAGAGTATGAGTGATTTCAATTTTGATTACAATGTACAAATTCCAAAAGGAATTCGTGTCCAAGATTTCATTGTTTCTCCAATGTCAGGAACTCTTAAGTCCATGACGTCCCAGAATTTCATTATCTCAATAGTTCCCGGACAATTGAAAGACTACGACGAATTGTTCTTTATAAGGATTGGTCCTTTCGATGAAGAAAGAATTCGTGTGACAATAAAAGCAACTTTTCCAAGATTGGAATTCGATTTACAAAGAACTAATAATGACCAAATAAGAATTCTCAATCTAAATGCAACTAGTGAACAAGTCGCTATAACAGAGAAGAAGTTTATCAATGATAGATTGATAGAATTATACAAAAGACCTTCTTTCGTTGATAAATTCAAAAAACCGCCACTGATCACTTTTCCTAAGAATTTTAACGGTTTTTGTTTATCGGAGTTTAATTTAGATTTCGGGGAAGTTATGCTAGGAAGTGAGTTCGAGAAAACCTTCAATGTTAGATATGTTAATTATCATGGTGTTGGTTTCGAAATCATTGATAAATCTTTGAAACAAACAGGTTTCATCTTCGAATGCACAAAATGGAAAGATTTAAATACAGGAGATAATCTACCAATTAAAATTAAGTTCTCTTCGCAGGAAAGGAAAACAGATGTATATGGAAATGTATGTTATAAAGTTCCGTTCGTTATTTGTGAAGATTTCGGTTATATTTTGTATATAACCGCCATAATAACCGCTCCAAGTCTCACAATTTCTGAAAATCATATTACATATGAAAATACAATTATTGGAGAGACGAGGATAGTTACATTGCAAGTACAGAACATGAACAATGTTCCTGTAACATATACAATACATCCAGCTGAATACGCAGATGTTGTGAAACAAAAAACAGTTAAAAATCAACATCCTGTTTTTTCTGTTTTTCCTACAAGTGGAATGCTGCCTCCAGCAAGTTTCCAGAATATAGAAGTGATGTTTACTCCTACACAAGACAAGAATTACCAGATGATGTTGCCAATTTCTGTTTTGTACAATTCCCAAATGACTTATATTTCATTGAAAGGAAGTGGAATTCAACTGAAACTCAAATTCGAACCAGAAAAAATCGATTTCGGTATTTCTACTTTGATGCAAGGACCGACAACAAAGACAGTAAATATCATCAATCCATCAACATTTCCTATTGATATTTACTCAAAACAATTCGATGCGAAATTGTTACTCAAAAATCTCAAAAATTCGCAAAATGATTCAACAACGAATTTGGAGATGATAAAGAGTAGCTCGCATGTATCATTCACAGAAATCTCAAGCTTCTCATTCTGTGCTTTAGTCCACGGTCCGCCAAATAGTGGCAAAAGTGAAGTGTCAAAAATTTTGTCAAAATATTTAGGAGATGTTCCAATTGTTGTTTTAAGCGAAGTTTGGAAAGATGTTCCACAGAATTCGAAGCAATCTGATTACGTACAAGTTCTCAAACATTATTTAATGAACCCGGCTTTTGCAAACGGTTTTGTCATTGACGGTTTGAACGGTTTGCCACTTTCAAATGAGAATGAACAATATTTGAGTCATATCACGAAAACTAAAGGAGCTGTTGAAGAATTTACTAATGATCCATTATATATATTACCTCATAAAGAACAAACAGTTTATGAACAAGCGATTGTAACTGTTTTACAAGCAATTCACGTTCATTACTTTTATTTCATTTGTTTGAATGTCACAGAAAACAATTTAATCAGTAGATTGGAAGCAATTGACATTGCAAAGAAACAAGCTGAACTTGCGAAGATGAAACAAGAGTTGCAAGCAATATTTGATATGACGGAAGAAGAATACCAAGCATTGACACCAGAAAAACAACAAGAAGTTGACCAGAAAAGAGAAAATTACAGACAAAAATTGATGGGAATCCAAGAAAACATCGAAGAAAATAAAAATAACTCACAAAAGAAAGTGGCAAAACCAGCTTCAACTAAAAAAGGAAAGAACGCGAAGAACAATGCAATAGATCCAGTAACATTGAACCAACAGATCTTCACTTATTCCCTTGGTTCTGTTATAAACACTGCTTTGCAAATGAGTGAAGATTTTGTCAATTTTGACAAAACATTGAATTTCTCAGAAGAGGAGGAAGAAAAACCGATGACGAAGAACGGACACAGGAAATCAGTTGCTAAGCCAAAAGATATTGTTGTTCCTAAGCTCATGGAGCGCTTCAATGTCTCTGATTTGAGTATGAGTTATCAAACAGTTTTGGTTATTTCAGGAAATTGTTCAATCGACCAACAAAATTCCGAAATTTACAAATTCGTTCCTGAAATGAATGATTTGAAGGCTCAGGCGTTTATGAGAATGATTGAACCTCCGAAAGCTGTTATAGAAGAAGGACTAACAGTTCCGAAATTGATCAATCAGATGCCAAACACATTCTCCATCAAACAAGACATTTCTCAGATTCAAAATTATTATGATGAATATAAAAATATCGCTGTTGAAAGAGCCAGAGAGGAATGGGACATTAAGAACAAAGAATTCATGGATAAATTAAAGGAATCTTTAGAAAACCAAGAAAAATTGCAACAATCTGAAATTGAACCAGTTCAAGAACCTCAAACTGAGAAACCACCTGGTAAACAAATCAGATTTGCTGATAATGTAATGAAATCTAACAATTCTACGCAAGAATCCCTTGAAAAATCCCAGAAATCTGTAACAATTGGACTTGATTCTTCGGCAAAGATCGAGAATCCAACGAAATCATCGTCTAGATTAGAGAATGAGTCTAAACCTCCAGTTAAATTGGATAGTTCTGCAAAATCAACCACCAAAATTGAGAATTTACAAAAACAAGTTAAAATTGAGGGTGAAACGAAATCAAGCAGTAAACTATCCAAATCTAGTCCAAGAATTGGCAATCATTCTAAGCTGCAAGAAAGTATTCAGAAATCAAGTTCAAGATTAGTCCAAGAACTTCCTCATTTCGATGAAAGCAAAGTTGCTTTACCACCTATGACTCAAATATGGCATATAGAACCTGGTAAAAGCATTCCTCTTGAAATTACATTTAATTCATCAGATGTAGGAACATTTACGGGCGAAATTTACTTCGGAATATTAAATGCCATTGCACCGCCATTCAAGATTCCTATGGAAGGCAAAGTCATCCACCCAGATATCGAAAGATCAATGATAAAAATCTTCCAGGGCAACGTAACTCCAAAACTTACACCTAAAACAGAGATGACCTTCGTCACAGAACTGAACGAATTCCATTTCGGATCCCAAATCATTCTCAAAGACAAAGCAAAAGGAAAAGCCGCTTATAAATCTTCAGTTCACCTGACCAACATCACTGATTTTCCAGCGGAAATAAGTTTGTCATTGTCCGATAGCAATTCGAAAGGTCCATGGGCTTTGGAGAAGGACAAAGTCACAATCAAACCAAATAGTTCTGTAGATGTTTGGATTGGTTTCACTCCTATTACTGCTGATACATATAAAAACACTTTGACAATCAATATTGTTGATAATCCTGATCCTTTGCAAATCAATTTCGTTGGTATGGGCTGTATACCAATAATAGAATGCCAAGACCAAAACATTGATTTCGAGAAATTATTAGTGAATCAATCAAGAATTTGCAAATTCGAACTGAAAAACAGCGGAAGAATTCCAGCGTTTTGGAGAATAAAGGGCGGAAACACATTAGGAAACATGTTTAACTTCAGTGCTCTTGAAGGAATGATCATGCCAAAACAAAGTACATTTGTAGAAGTAAAATATGAATCTCCAAAACCATTTTCCATCAAAAAACAAATACAAATTGATGTAATGGATAAAACAAAGTTAAGAACGTTTTCTGCTTTACATATTAATTTCACGGCAGAAACATTCGATGCGAACTTCGAAATAGTATTTCCTAAAGGTATGGATTGCATCAATTTCGGCGATCTCAAAGCGAATAACGTTGGACAATTCCAATTAGGAATCAAATCGAAGTCAAAATATCCTTTGTTGTATAAATTCAATATCATGAAAAACTCTTTGCAAAAGATCATCAAAATCAATCCAATGGAAGGCGGAGTTCAACCTGACAATAAACCAGTGATGATTAACATATCATGCCAAACTAATTCATCACAGAAATACGACAAAGCAAAAGGAATCATGTTGAAAATGATTGATTGTGTTTCTGGTCAAGAAATTGCAAATGTTCCAATTCTTTTTTCAGCAAAAATTTTGTTTTCAACATTTTCAATTAATCCAAATGAAAATGTTGACTTTGGAAATGTTTCTACTAATACTACAACATCAAACAGCATAACAATCCAAAACATTTGTCCATTCCCATTTGATTACGAGCTGATTCCTGTTTCTCAACAACCTCAAGAACCAGAAACCCCAAGATCAACAAATCCAAGGGATAAAAAGAAAGGCGGACAAAAGCCATTGTCGCCAAGACCAGCCAAAGGAAAGAAGACACAAACTGTGTTGCAAATCAATGACTTTACTTTGTCTCCTTCATTTGGAACAGTGAATCCAAATGAAACAGCAACAATTTTGGCGGAATTATCTCCTTTAGAAGCAGCAAAAATTCAAAGCCAAATTTTGGTGAAAATTTCTGATTGTTCTCCACAATATGCAAATGGAATTCCTCTTAACTTGTTGGCAACTGCTTTCACACCATGCATTGATGATATAAACTATGATTTGATGTTCCCAGGAATTCCTATTGCTGTAAAAGCTGATTTGCAAATGAAAGATTTCACTGCTTTCCTTCCTGCAAACAAATTACTTCATATGGGTAATACAACAGTTGGACAGACAACATCATTGGATTTCGTGTTGAATAATCCTAACCCTGTATCATGTTCTGTTAGTGTTGATTTCAAAGTTCCACCAAAAACTCAAAATCCATTTTCTTTGTCAGAAAAATCTTTTGACATCGATGCGAAATCTTCTAAAAAGATTCAAATCTCGTTTACTCCTTCATCTCCTGGCTTATTCACAGCCCAGATTGTTGCAAGTGTTAAAGGAGGAACTACTTCAACAATTGACATCGAAGGAAATGGAGCTCTTCCTGAGATTTCCCTTGAATCAGCTGGAGAAACATTGACAGATGAACCTGTCAGATTTGGTCAGATTTTGGTTGGTTCTCAAAAAGTGAAACATTTGACGATAAGAAATATCGGTAAAGTCACTTCACATGTAACATTATCTGCAACAAGATCTGCTGATTTCACTGTGAATGGAGATACTGAATACAACATTCTTTCTGGAGAATTTGTGAATGTTCCAATTGTTTTCAAACCAGAAAAAGTTCGACATTCTCAAATCGAAATTTCAGTGAAAGTTGAACAGAACGAATCCCAAAACAGAACAATCCAATTTGCTGGCGATGGCAACAGAGAAGAGATATTGTTTGATGGATTGCCAAATGACGATTCCGAACTGGTTTTCAGGGAAAGTATCATTGGTTCTCAGCAAAAGATTACTTTCACGATGAGAAGCGTCAGCCAATCAACAATTAGATTCGTTTGGGGAAGATTAAATGATTTCACTTTCGTTCCATCAATTGGACACATCAGAGCAGGAGAATCTAAAAAAGTCACTGTAACATTCATGTCGAACAAACCTGTTACATATAACTCGATAAATCAGACTTTGTCGGCACTGAAAATCAAATTAGAAGATGAAAACTGTGAGCATTGGGATGACTCTTTGAAGGACACAAAGTTCATAACAAGACGTGAGAAAGCCCAATTGAAACAACTACAAGTAAATCCACCTCCTGAACCAAAGAACACAGCGAGGAAATTCCCAGGACACGCGAAATCGAGGAAAGAAAGTGTCAAAGCGCAAGTTAACTCAGAAGAAGAAGATTTTGGAGGAGATCCAGATGAGTTAGTCAAATATGTTGAAGTACATCCAGAACCTCCTTTCACACCAACTAAAGAGAAAAGAGATATAACCCTGAAAATCTCTGCTGCATCAGATTTGATCAAATACAATTTGGATGCAACAACAATCGAATTCCCTCCAACAATGATGTACACGAAAGTTCCTTCTTATTTCACAATGACGAACACTTGTGGAATTTCTTTCACGTACAGATGGTTCGCGTTTAAGTTCCAGAGTCTTCGTGGGGATGCTGATGTCAATCCGTTCTCAATAACTCCATCTGAAGGACAACTTAAACCTGGAGAATCTCAAACATTTACTTCTATTTTCATTCCGAAGGAAGTTGATGAATTTTCTTCAATTTTCAGATGCGAAATTCCATTTTTGACATCAGCTCTTCCTGAGCTAACAATGACAGGAATATCGAGACGTCCTATCTGCCACCTTGGCATTGATCCAAATGACTATTTGACGAGTGGAAGAAGAATGCCAGAATTCACAGATGAGTTGCCACAAGATGTCAGGATTGTTGAAATTTCTGCGAAAAAAGTCGGTGAAAAAACAATTAGAAAGATAGATATTGTGAACACAACAGCTACGTCATATGAAGTAATATGGACACAGCAATATGATAGAAGTAATAATAGTGTAAACTGCGAAAATCCAAACCTTTTGATTTCAAGCGGAAAAGAAACAAATGTTACTTTTACATTTACTCCTAAATCAAACAAAATTGTCGAAAGCCTTTGGCAATTCAACATTCCTTCATACAATGTGAAAGCACACGTTCTTATCGTAGGAAAGGTTTCTGCTATTTAACAATTATATTATTGATTTATTCTTTTTTTATTTATATATAAAATGTTTTTTATTATTCGGAAAATAACATATTTATTTTTAAAAATTCGAACTCTTGTTAATAATATCTCATGATGTACTCTTGGAAATTCATTGATCGTTGAATTCTGATGTATGTTTTCCAATTGATATATTAGTAATGGATCAAATTCTTATTAAAATATGACTCTTTTTCTGAATGTTTCATATTAAGGAAAACAATGAAATATAAAACAATGTATGTATAGAGGGGTTAATTTTCATTACAATTGTTAACCGAAATTATTGTATCAATTCAATTTCATATAACTCTAAGATGATTCATATTAGACTCATTTTCGTTTCCATCAAGAAATCCTATCAATTTTCTGACAATTTTTTGAGTGAAATGTCAACAGTCATCTATTTTTATTTCATGATGAAAAAAGTTATATTTAAGAATTAGCAATACTCTTTTCTAATCATGTCAAAATTTATCAAAAATTTGTATTACCATTCAAATTTATATAATTATAAAGATGAAATTGCTTATCTGCATGTGTATCATGTCTATTCAATCATCAGACCTCATTTGGAATGATTTTTATGATTCAGATGTTTTAATTTGTTATACAAATGAAGAAATAAGAAAGTTAATAAACTATGACAACTACTTGGTGTTGAGCTCACATTTTCAAAATCTAAATGAAAAAGCAATGTATTTCACTAATGCTGATTCAGTAAAATTATTAGTCTCTGGGTCAAAGTTTTACTCATTTTGCTTGAATACCTTTGGAGGATGTGTTTTATATTTACACTCTGGTAGTTATATCCTTCATAAAATTACAAGCTTTAACATGACTTGTAACGCTGCTTCTAGTCATATATACTCATCTATTAATTCAAACAATAAAACTTTCATACTTTCATCAACTATGGATGTTGGGAAATCAGATTTTGGAGCCCTAGAAATGGGTGGCGGTGATATTAGATGCACAGATAATAATATCACGAATATGATCAGTAATAATGCTGCTGCAAATCTGTATTTTAATTCAGAAGAAATGACAACATTTTCAAATTGTATCAATAATACAGCTTATCCATCAGGGATTCTTTTCCTAACAGGAGTTCCATTTTGTACAATGAAAATGTACAACATTGTCTCAAATAGTATTATTGGTAATGATATCCCGAATGGTATTGTTAATTCTGGGTATAATGGATTGATTTTATCGGAATGTGCTATAGTGAACAATGTGTCTCCCTATTTATTTGTAACAATATATAATGGCTATATAACTGTTAATTCAACATATATAAGTGGTAATAATTATCAAAATTTCAAAACAGAACAATATTCTGGTAGATCAATCATTGTCGAAACTACAAATTCTTTTGATGTGAACTTTTGTAAATATTCTATTACAAGCTATTTAACATTTGTAATCAAAGCAAAACAAGCATCACCAAAGATTTGTTCATGTGAATGCAGAGTAGATAGAAAATTTGCAATATTTTTGGGATTAGTTATTAGATGACATCAAATGCAGCCAATTTTTTAAAGCTTAGTTGATCATATCTAGTCATTGTTTTGATGGAACTAAACTATTTAAATTGCAAATTACAGGAATGGAATTTGTAACCAATGAATAAGAAATTAGTTATATTTGCTTTTATTAAATAAACACATTCTAACTTCTGTTTTCTAATGAAATATGATATTGAAAAATTGAAGAACAGCATAATAATCAATCATTTTTTGATTCATATTCTTTATTGCAATAACAGGCATCTGCTTTGTGGTACTTTATGCATAAAACGGCGACTTTTCGTTTGAATTTATCTATGTTTTACTATATTTCATTGGAAATTAAAAGATTTAATGTAAAGTGTAGTTTTCAATGTAAATACTCTTATTTCAAAATTTTATTTTTATAAATTTATTTTATGATATAATTACTAATAAATAAAGAAATATCCAAAACTTATGTCAATTGAATTTTTCAATCGATTATTTCTGTGTGTTAAAAATTTCACATTTGTTTTATATTTAAGGGTGCACCCGCATGTACGTTTATTTGAGAGTAGGAGGATTACCCTCTCAATTTTGAATGCTTCGTTAGCGCAATATCTCGATGAATATTGTATTAAAATAGAATTTGCCCATACCAATATATCTGATACAATATCCTTAAGTTTTACTAAAAAGAATTTTTTAAAATCCCTGCAGATTCGGGGATTTTTAAATTTTTTGATTTTTTTCGCAAATTTTTCGAAAAAAAAATATTTTCAGAAGAGCCTTAACGGCTAAGTTTTATGTTTAATGTTGAGTATCAAAAAGAATGGGCGTCTGATATAGCCATCATATATCCCAGAAGCAAATAAAAATTCTGACTTTTTAAGCATAAAAAAATGAAATTTTATTTTTTGCAAAAAACAGGCCACCCGGATGTACGTTTATTTGAGAGGAGGATTAAATTTTTGAAAGCAGTAAAATTTGTAAATATTCTAGTTATATAATAATATGTATTATTTTAAAAAATAAAAAATTAAAGCACGTTAAAATTTTTTTTGATGAATTTTTACAAAAGCTACTTAGGATTATGCAAAATATAGTAATTAAACATAAATTTCAAATCAGATTTTACTTATGATAAATATTTTAAATTTCCGAAAATTAAGTTCAGATCGACTCGATACGTTGTAATTACTAAATAAGGTGCCAAAAACCTATTAAACAGTATCAAAACTATCAAGATTGTAATGTTTTTGAAGAAAAATTTATAGAATTATGAACTTCAAACAGATATTATGTAAATAAAAATAATATAATGGATTTGTTTATTCGTATAATAGCAGCAATAAATCGATTATTCACTTCTACTTCTGAGATTTGAATTTAATTTCGACAGAAAAAGAGATTCAAGAGGAAAATACTAGGGAATACAAACTGCCACCATGACAGGATTATTATGGAGCCAAGTTGTACTTTTTGATATTTTTAGAGTTTTACTACCTATTTAGGTACCAAGTAATTGCTTAAAAATTAAGGTTCTAAATTCTGAAGTTTACATGATCCTCCCGGGCGCACCCTTAATCATAAAGACTAAAAAATAATAGAATTTAAATACTCTTTAAAAAAAAAAAAAAAAAAAAAAAAAAAAAAAAAAAAAAAAAAAAAAAGGTAGTGGGGCTTCCAGGGGCTGCGCCCCTTCTAGCCCCGAAGATGTTTAGTATAAAATGAGGTTTTTATTCGGAAAATTGTTAGTCTTCTGGTGTGAATTCGGAGGACTCTTCGTGTTTCTCTTCTTCGTGTTTCTCTTCTTCTTCCTCTTCCATTGCTTCTGGGAAGAAGTCTTCTTCTGGGTCGAAAACATTATATAATGTGTAATTGAATGACACATTATATCTTTGTTTGAGTTCGCTCTTGACAAAGAACTTAGTTCCAGGAATACAGAAGACTTCTGTGCGTTGGAAAAGCTGATGTCCTGGAACAAATTTGGCAATTAGAGACTTCTTTTTTCCGAATTGTTCAGGAGTTTCCATGACGACAGTAACAACATCTCCATCTGCGAGGTCTTGTTGTTGTTCGGAAAGGTAAAGAGCAATGATATAAATGGTTGCTGCGTTGAATTCGAGAAAGTCGAATTCAAATTGTGTTGTCGTATAGCATTCAAACCATTTTGTACAGTTGTCTCCGAACTCGTCAACGTATTCATCTTGGTCATATCCGTAACTAAAGACTTGGAATTCGGCAATTGTCTTGTCGAATGACCGTTGGATGTTACGAGGAAGATTTTGACGAACTTGGTATAAAGTTCTCAACATTATAAGCTTAGTAAATGTTGGAAAATACTGAACTAAGACATCGCTAAGCTCAATTGGACTTGGAATTGTCTTAGTAAGTTCAATTGAACTAGCAATTGCTTTGTTCAGAACTTCACAGAACTGAGTATTGTATATAGCGTCTGGTTGTGTGTTTTCTTCGGCGTCTTTGAGATATTTAGAGCAAATTTGTTGAAGAATTTCTCTTAATTCGCTGTTAGACTTTTTGGCGGTTATTCTAACAGCTGTGCCAGTTCTTGGAGGTTGTGGGGCTTTGGCTTTGGTTAGCGGTTGAGAATTGTTAATGTTGGCTTCCATTAGACAAAAATAAACTGTTTTTTTCGGACTACTCATAGAAAAGTTTAAAATAAACCGTTTTCGTCAACGGTAACCCCCTCTATTTTTTTATTTTATTTAATAGTTACCGTTGGCAAACCGTTCCATCTCAAATATTGAATGAACTATAAACGTTTTTTGTTTTCTATATATACTTTTTTGTCCAACGGTAAAACTTTTTACACAACGGTTTTTGAGAGTCGTCGCTGTTGACTTTTTTGTAGAGCACTCAAAATAGTATAACTTTGTCCGGACAAGTAAGGGTCTATCGTCGCTACAGGAAAAGTTACGGGCGTTCCAAGGAAGTATACTTTGAGAAGCCTTTTCCCCTTATAGAATGAGATAGGACGGTTTTTTTACAAAACTGACAACACTTTGACCGAGTAGTTTTTTGTGCTGAACAAAAAGTGTCATACAAACATCTGTCAAAAGCCGCTTTTTAACTTCACTTAAAATGCCACGTAAGCTACGTAAGAATATACGTAAGAGGAAGAGAGCATTGAAACATCCAATAGTAAGACTGACACCACAACAACAGTTGCAACAACAAATGATGAATGACCCCACTATGTTGCAACAAATGTCAAGCAACCCTATGCTTTTAAACCGAGTTATTGGTGCACAGAGTGGAGGTTTAAGAGCGGCACTTTTAGCGAAAATGGCAGGCTATGGTGGAGCTGCAGACGGAACAGCCTATAACCCTCAAAGTCAAATGAATTTGAGTTCACTCAAAAATCAAATAGCAGATGTCAAAAAGTCAAACATAGACATACAGAAGCAAATAGGTGAAAACGAAAAGAAACTAGAATATGACAGACACACAAAGAAACTCAATGAGTTAAACGTAGAGAAAAAGAAGAAAGAAGAACAACTGAAAGAACTAAGTACAGAGGAATATGCGAAAAAAGTGTCAGAAAAAGCAGCAGAAGTAGCAAAAATGGAACAAGATGTCATAAATTTGAAAAACCATACTACTCAATATAAAATACTGAAAGATGAAGAGATAAAACAAAAAGCCCTGAAGACATATATGGATAGCGATGAGTATAAAAAGGAAGTTGAAGCAAATGTAAAGGCAGAAAAACTTTTACAGTTGCAAAACCAAACCGTACAGTATGAAAACTTAGCACAAGAAAGTAAAAATAACGACGCGGCTATGCAAAAGGCAATGAAAAGCGCAGAGTATATAAAAGCTAACAATGACTGGTTAGATGCCCAAGCCAACGCTAAAGCAGCCCAACTCATAGGGTCAATAAGGACAAAAATACAAGCGGATGAAGACAGTTCAAATGAAGCTTTAACAAATGCTGACTTTAAGAACGCCTTCGAAGCTCTTCATAGTAAGGTGAAACAAGTGAACGACTTCTCATCTGGAAAGAAACTGAAGTCTGAAGGTTTCGACAAAGAGTTAAAAGAAGTAGCACAAAATATGACGAAAATAACAGATGCAGCAACGAGACAGGCAGTTCAAAGTGCCTATGACGCCGTTAGAGCAACTGTTGTGAAAAGTCAAGAAAAAGAGTTACAACAGACCAAAACAGACCTAGTAAATGCTTTCTTAAAAACGAAAAGTCAGGTAGGACATTACGCTGCAGATGGAACATATGTGCCAGCTGGTGGAATTTATATACCACCAAACCCTCCAAGAGAAGCACCTGCACCAGGACTACCTAGAACATTTACATCGTCACATGGACACAGACACAGGCATGCACCAAAACCAGCACAACAACCAACACAACAACCAGCACAGCAACCAACAGTTCAAAACCCTGCACAACCAACAGTTCAAAACCCTGCACAACAACAACCACAAACAGAGCAAGGACATAAAAGAAGTAGAGAACAAGGAAACCAAGAATTCTTAAAAATGCTTAAAGAAGAGTGTGGTTTCCCAGATACTGTTGACTTTAGTGACAGATATAAAGAAGCTATTAGAAAGTTCAAGGATGGAAATACTGACCCGAACCTATTTAGCTTTATGGCTCAGCACCAAAACGGATATAATCTCAAACCTGGAAAATACAAGCTCGCTAAGGGATATGATTTAATAGCATATCATCCAAATGACATGGATGAATTTACTCCGAGATATTTGATGTCAGAGCTAAATGACAATTCAACTTTCGTCATGAAACGCGTAAAAAATAGAGACGGAACGAAAGAACAAAAGCTTATGAATGCGGATGACGTAGATAGGGAAATTGTTAAAAACGGTCTCGGAATATATGAAATGCCAGCAGATGAGGTACAAGAAACTCCACAGGAAGAAGTTCAGATACAACCAGACATGGAAGAAATAGTTCAGCAACAACAGCTAGAAGAGCCTGAAGGAAACGAACAAGTCACTCCTTTGGAAACTAACTTCACAGAACTAGATGAAGATTTGGAACAGCCGAAAAATCTTGACCCTCAACAAGAGTATGCGGAGAATATGGAATATTTCCAAGAGTCTAAAAAAAATTCGGCTGACATAGTAGAAGAATATCGAAAAATGTTCGCCGACATACAAAAGACTCCAACACCAGATGAAAATATCCAGCATAGAATGGAAGAACTGAAAAAAAATGTACACAAATACAACAACCCTTTTTACTTACGAGCATTTAACGTTCAATCTTCGGATGAACTCGGTGAAAATAAAAGGTTAAATTTCAAGAAAACATATAGAAATGAAACATTGTTTAAAGTTCATTCAGAACCTAACCAAGATGGAAACAAACCTACTTTTGTTTCTGCAGACGATGGAACTACAATGAGATGGGGTCATAAAGCTAATCCAGATAGGTGGTTCATAAACTTACAACCACAATTCCAAGAAGTTGTAGACGCAATGGAAGTCAATGGTGAACGAGACATAGCTGGTATTTTCAGCGCGGCTTTAATGCCATTGAAAGATATGAAAGATGCAGATATTTTGAACCAGTATGAAATGAACATGGCTGATGGAAATATAACACCTGACGTTCTAGAACATTTATCTCAAAGAACTACACAGAACCATAGAGATGGTATATTTGGTGAAGAGTTTAGAAAGAAAGTTAGGGAGAGCGAAGGAAGAGAACCTATTGTACATGACCTTGCAAACGAAAGTTTACAAAATGTCATAAAAACTTACTTTGCAGACAATGAAATGAGAAGGGATGAATATTTAAGAAAACTCAAATGGACAGTACCAAATGAAATGTTAGTATTGAAAAACATGTTCCTTGACAAAATAAAACCAACTACAGAAATAAACGACGCAAGACTGAAAGATTGGGTAAAAGCTTTCCCATTCACAAAAGATATTATTGGTAACATGGAAAGAAAACCAGAATGGCTACAAAAACATATATTTGGAAACGAGCTTATTCCATATGGACAGCTCTGTTTGAAGAGCTTGAACCAGAAACTCAGGAAAGAGTCATGCAAACAATACGCGAAGACTCAAATACAGACTATGACAAACTCTTTCTAGGATATAGGTTACCTGAGATGGGCGACCAGAGCCAAAAGGCAAAAAGGACATGGGAAATTTGCAACATACTAGATGAACATAATGCAAAGATGCAACAACTTCAAGCAGAGGGCAATGAAGGAAAAAGAAGAGTTAAAAACTCAGTCAGGAAGAAAGTAAAGCTTGGTCGGAGTGGGTTCTATTATGACATATAAATCCAACTATTCTATATTTTTACTCATATGAAATGTACGCCGCTCAGAATATAACGCCAACAGTTTTGGATGCATGAATGGAAATGTTTCCGAATGGTATAACGAATGCGACAATGCCATTAGAAGGTCAGAAATAGTTCCTGGAACTTACGAATATACAACTGCTGTTTCTTATGGAAACGTAGGTGAGTTTGGAGAAGGTTCTTCAACAACAGTAGATATTGCTTGCGACAGGTTTCATATAATTTCTATTGACAACTCTTTCTTATACGTGGAACAAGACATTGAAATAAAACCTTCTGCCAAGTTGTCTGACAAGAAAGGTTGCAATGGAATTTTCTATGTCGGATACCAATATGCTCCAGAAGTTTTCATGGGATATAAGATATATTCTAACTCTGACTTAGTTCAAACAGTAACATGGGCAAACTATGAATGGTTCGCTTTGAGAAACTCAGTACAACCACAAGCTAGAGAACAAACAGACCAGTATGCAACTATTGAGAAAATAAGAAGACTTGACCCTAACGTTCCAGGAGTTTATGTTGACCTTTCTGGACAAACTGCAGCAGCAGTAACCAAAGTAAAACTGAAACTTAGAGTTCCTTTGTCATCTTTCCTCATCTTCAGGTTTTTAAGATACTTGCCAAACTGGGCAGGAAAAATTTCTATCGAACTTACTCCAAGCAAAAATAACTTAGTCATTGCACCAACACAAGACCCATTCACTCTTACAGACGTAAAGGGAGCAAATCAAACGTCATTCGCCGAATTTTGCAAAGACAAAGTTGACTTAGACTTTGGTTTCTCAAACCTCAACACTGAAGTAAACTACTACTTCAATGCTGCTGGAACTGCTTGGGACCCAGTTAAGTTCACATGCGAAAAGTTTGAATGCAAGAGAATAGAAAGCAGACTTGCAGTCTATATGTTGGACCCAGATATTTCAAATGCTTTAGCTGCCAAATATATTGCAGTTCCACTTATGTTCCCTATACACCAAATATCTGTCAAAGACTTTGCAGGTGAAGTTGGAAACCAAAGTGCTGACCCAGGTGCAAGAACAGATATTGCTTTAACAACTGCAATGAAACATGCAGATACTATGTTTGTACTGTTCAGACGAACTATAAATGACTATTCTTGCTTCTACAACCCTGGTATTAAATACCATATAAACATAGATGGCAAATATTATCCAAGAGAAGAATATTCTACAGTTGAAGATATGAGGTCATACAACTTGACATTAGATGCTATGAACTTTAACAACAACTTCACAACAACCATTAACCCTGAAATGCAAAGTTCTATTATGCCATATGTGAAAGTATGGACTCATACAGGAGGTCAAAAAACTCAATATACAAATGGAGACCGTTCAAACTTTTGGCTTGGCATTCCATTTGCTGACTCAGAAGACTTTATGGGTGGTATTTCAACTGTTGGTACTGTACAAATACAATATACTGGTGACAGAGACGGTCCAGATGAACTGAGAGCAAAGAAGTTTACAAAACCAATAGCACTTTTCACGGAAGATGCTCTTTTGAAGATTCGTTCGATGAAACCTGCTGGGGCTCCTCAGATTGGCATAACGACAGCTTCCATCGAGCAGATTTTGGCAGCAGGTCAGTAAGTTGTTCTTGAACTGACTTCTCTCCGTCAAATATTGACAGTACGCCAGTCTTAACATAGTATTGTATTATAAACTTACCTTTAGAAATATCGGTCAGTTTTGTTGTTATATTTTTGTCAACGTCAAGAACTTTCACCATTTCAGTTATACCAACTTTCTTTGCTTTATGAAAATATTTTGGTTCAGCAAAGACTGCTATTCTATAACATTTCCATTGTTTGTGTAAAGAACTACTCTGTCAATGAACTTGTATTGTTTGTGTGTGTAAACTTTGTTCTGCTTCAATTCGAAGAGATACTCAAATACGTCCATCTTTTTATTCTAAGTAAAATGTCATTTCCGAAAAATAGAAGCGTAAGTGTTTCAAAAGGTTTAATGGCGATGGCAGATGTGAAGTTAAATTCACCAACTCAAACAAACAGTCAAAGTGTTGTTGTCAATGTCAAAGAAAGAGATGTTGAAGTGGGGAAACCATACGAAGACCAAGATGGTATAACAATTGTTCCTGTAAAAGAACCAACATATCCTGAAGTTAGCAGAGACTTAAGTTCTGTTGCAGATATTCGAAACGACTACCAACAACTTAAAGACAAACTTCAAACTCAGGAGAAGATTTGTCAAGCTTTAAGTATAATGTTAAACTTGGTCGAACACAACCCTGTAAAAGTGAACTCATATGTCATTGCACCTCATGAAGTTTTGAAAGAACTATTGAAACTTTTGACAGAGGCAGACGATATAAACATCAAAGAAATAGAACCCGACATTAGTTGCTGTGGTGTTTCATATAATGTCATTGACAAGATATACGTTATGAAAGGAGGTGAAACGTTGAACTTAAAGTATAGTTTCCCAGACGTCATAAAAATATTTGACGACCACAACATTTCATTAAAGTTTATTTGCTAAGTAAAATGTCAAAACTTCTTGAAAGATGTTTGAAGAAAAATAATATAGACTTTATTTCATGTAAAGGACTTTACACACTTTTGAACGATATGAAAGACCCTGTTTTGTTTGTTCGTGTAGACAAAGGAAAGTTCTATGTCTTTACAAAATATTTGAACTTCTTAGACAGAGAACTTCAAGAAACGCCATGTGAAAGTTTAGACGAAGTTCTTCTCACTTTCAGAAAAACTTTTAAATATATATAAATGGCAGAAGAATAGTGGTTTATACTATTACGACTAAAAACCCTGAGTCATATAATTCTATAAACAAAACTTACAAAGTCCTCAAGGACGATATTGTAAACTACCTTAAACACAATGACGACTAAAGCCTGTTTTGCTCTTTTGACACCAGAAGACTTTGTTGTTGTGAATGGTAAAAAATACTTCTTTGAAGATACTTACTCAGATATACCACCAACAGGTTTTGTTGACTTATTTAATACTTTAAGGACGGATGTAACATGTGCTGCAACTAGAGCAGGTTTCATTATGTTTGGATGTCCGACTGAGTTTAGTATAAACGATATGAGCTATAATACAAAACTTATATCTGGTTTTTACTACCAACAGTTTCCTATAACAGGAAAAGGTGTCATACAAGGTTTGTCTGTTCCATTGACTTTAAGTACACCTATTTTATATATTGTTTCAAACTTAGGTTCAAAGTGCTATTCGAATGTCGACAGAAACTACTATGACCAAAAGATACTCATGCGTATAAACAACACTTTCTCTGCTGGTTTGCCTATTGTTCATTCGAATGCAGAGTTTTCAGCTTTAGTAAACTCAAACACTTTAGCAAACATAAACTTAACCTTAGTTGACGCAAACTTTGTTCCTGTAAAACTTTTATGTCCTATGTATTTGTCAATGACGGCAGAAAGTTTCGAATTGGAAGATGCAACTGGTGAAAGTATTGTACTACAAGAACAACTTCAACAACAAATAGCTCAAGAACAACAAATGCAACAAATGGAACAAATGCAACAACAAAGTCAAGAATAAAAAAAATATTTTTTTTATTTTTATAAAAATGTACAGAATAGACGTTTCAGATTTTTATGACTTCCAAGCGTTCAGAAATATGTGTCCATTTAGAGACTATAACAAAGCAGTCGAGAATTTGAAACGTTTAGTCATTTATGTTGACTCTGCCCCAGAATGTTATGTCATGAAAGAATGGGATGTTGTCTTTAACAAAAGCAAAAATAGTTTCAGAACAAGAATGTAGACAGAAACTTAAGAAAATAAAAGTCGTACAAGTTGGTATGAAGATGTTAGATGCTTGGGATATCTTATTGTCAAAGTTAGAAGATTTTTCAGTTCGTGGTATAAAGTTCTATACACCATCTCCAAACTTCTATTCTATCTTCACTGGATATAAATACGAACAAGTAGAATGGAAAGAAAATATTATAGAAGCTTGGTTAGACCATGTCAAAGAAATTATATGCAATGGAAACGAAAGAGTCTATGAGTATATCTTATGTTGGTTTGCAAACATCTTACAATATCCAAGTGCTAAAAATGAAACTGCTCTCATTATAATTGGAAAACAAGGAACTGGTAAGAACACTTTCTTTACAGATATCTTATGCAAACTGTTAGAGGGCTATTCGAACCCTAATATGACAAACTTAGAAAACATCTGCGGTAAATTTAACTCTTCAATAGAGAATATGAAACTTATAGTATGTAACGAACTTCAAAGTATAGATACAACAAAGGTTTTAAACTCAGATGCTTTGAAGAGTCTTATAACAGACAAAGTTGGAGTTGTTGAAAGAAAATATAAAGACCAAAGAGTTTGTGAAAATGTTGCAAACTTCATCATGGTTTCAAACAATGTTGTTCCGATGAAGTTAGAAAGTTCTGACAGAAGATATGTAGTTGTCAGAACGTCAGATTCTCATATGCAAGATACAGAATATTTTGACGACTTAGCAGAAACTTTGACATCTGACTTTTACAACCACTTGTTCTCATATTTCATGACATTAGATATTTCAAAGTTCAATCCAAGACAAATTCCACATACCGAAGAGAGACAAACATTGTTAGAAGCAAACAAGAGTGTTTATGAACTGTTTATAGATGAGACTAACTTTGAGTGTTTAGATGAAAGGTCATTGTACGATTCATATATAAACAATATTGTCAAGAGTATGGTTATATGGCAGCTTCTAAACGTACATTCTTGGCAAATGTCAAAAATCTTTTAGACATACAGAACGGCGTATATACAAAGAAAAATTTTTCTGAGTAAATTTAAAAAAAATATTTTTTTATCCGATAGAAAAGATGACGAAATATATTTCAGTCAACAAGTACATGACAGAAGTCAAAGAAGAACTAGACCCATTCATATATTTGAATGTTTACTTCTACCATTTTGAAAAGTCTACATTTGACAAAGTTTGGAACATCGAACCAGTTAAGTTTGCTATTGTGACTAAAAATGGTGCGAAATTTGAAGACTTAGACATAGAAGGTTTGTTAGCAGTCAAAGAAAATTTTGACAGAAAGTTCTCAAACCTTAAAGAAGGCAAAGCATACAAACTTGTTATACCTTATGAACCAAAGAAAGCAGACGACTATGAATATTATGAGTCTAAGATAGTTGAAGTTCAAGGTAAATTGGGTAAAAAGATTTTAGAGTCTAAGCCAGTGTTTGCTCCTAAAGAGGAAGAGAACATTGACATTGACCCAGAAATGTTCTAAAAATAAAATTTTATTTTTACATGTCAAATTTCTTTTTCTCTGGAACTGGCTCTGGTTCTTTCTTCTCTTCTTCTACTTTCTTTTCTTACTTTCTTTTCTTTCTTTCTCTCTCTTCTTCTTTTCTGGTGGAGTTATGTCAAATTTCGCAACCATATTTATGTAAAAGTTCTTTGTCCTTTAATAGCTCTTCTATTCTGTTTTCTATTTCATCTTCAAGAACAGCGCATGTGTCTTCTTTGCATTCTAAGAACTTTTGTTGGACTTCATCTTCCAAGAGGCGTCATCTCTGTCAACAAGTCTGTCATTGACAAATTTTAAGACTGCTCTTTGTAATGTTTTATGGTTCTTGTCATATTCCCAGAAACAGAACTTTAGAACAAATTCACCTTTCTTGTTTACACTATGTAAGATTTTATGGTCGACAGATGTTTTGAGTCAAAAGTTTGTCTCGAATATAGATAGCGAAATCGCTAGACATTTTCTAAAAGATAAAAATTTTAATTTTTCTAAAAATATGTTAGAAAAAAAGTTTGCTGACATTGACAAGAAATTTGAGAATGTTTTAAACAAGAACAAGAGGAAGTTAGAAAATGCTCAGATAAAACCTATACATGACAAGTTCTTATTTGCTCAGAATGGTATAACAGGTCTAATTGCACCACCTGGGTCGGGTAAGACTTTCACTTATCTTAAAATGGCTGCACAACAACAAGAACTAGATGAGAAGAACCCATTCTATGAGTTAGTAGTCATTTGTAGTACTTCTGGTCAATTTGACCAAACCGTCAATTCGTTCAAAGATATTATAAAGAAGTCTAAGTTAGTATGTATAAAGGATACTGAGTTGTTAGATTGGATAAAGAAGTACCAAAGAAGAGTTTTGAAGTATAATGCTATAAATGAGTATATAAATTCTAAGTTCAAAGACCCAAATGAGGAAATGCAGAGAATATTAGAGAAGAAACACTTCAGAAACAAACAGAAAGAGATAGAATACATTTCGAAGAAATTGCAATCTTACGATTGGAAGACTTACCCTCACAGATGTCTTCTTATCTTAGATGACTTTGCTTCTCATCCTTTGTTAAAGAACAGAGAACAAGATATGTGTCGAATTCTTAAGAAGCTCAGACACTTTAACATCTCAGTTGTCATTTGTGTACAGACAGCAAAGAGTTTAAGTAAAGATGTTAAAAGAATACTTACTGACATTATACTTTTCCCTGGATTGTCCGAAGACGATTTCATGGAACTTATGAAAGAGTCCATGGCAGGTAAGTTTGACAGACATGAACTATGGGAGAAGTACAAAGTCATACAAGACCCTCATACTTCTTTCAGAATTCATATCTACGCAAACAAAGTTCAAATTGTAAAAAGTCAATAAAAATAAATGGTTCATTTACTCTGCTTGTTTGAAGTTGTCAAAATACTCTGTTATTTTTCACGATTTTCATACGGAATTCAATAAAAATATATTTTAGGGTAGATGGGTATATCTAACCTCTTTTCTAACCTCTTTTCTACCCCAGTTATTTTATAAGCGTTTTACATGGTAAACGTTATTTTTAAAATTTTGTGAAAACTCAACGGTTTGACACATGCCCTAAAAATTATTTTACTCATGAATTTTCATACGGAATTCAGCAAAAATATATTTTAGGGTAGAAGGTTAGATATACCCTCTTTTCTACCCTCTTTTCTACCCCAGTTATTTTATAACCGTTTCACATGGTAAACATTGTGAATTCGTGAAATTCTAAACAATTTCGTAGCTTCTATTTCTTCTGTCAGTATGTCAAAAGTTTTAACTATGCCGAATGTTTCTTTATATTTCTTCTTGACATCAGATAGAAGGAAATCGTCAGCTGTTGGATAGTTTTTGTTCAGAAATGTCAACATGTCCATTTTATCTTCTGCTGGTTTCTCTACTTCTTTCTTTAAGTCAGCATAGTCGTTTCGCATACGTTCTATCTCTTTGACGGAGTAGTTATATTTCCTCATTGCTGCTTTACATTTTGAACATTGTGGGTTCATTTTAGCATTGTACATTGAAATCTTACCTGCTAGTATGACTAAGGCGTCAATTGCTCTCTTTAACTCAAAAGTTGCGGGTTTTATCTGTTCATTCCATACCTTACCTCTTCTATCTTTATCTCTTATCTGCCATACACATTTTGCAACTAACGAAACAAAGTTGTCGTAGGTCTTAAACTCCCCAGATTTGTATATGTCAGAGATGTTCTTATATACCATATCGCAATCTTTGTCCATAACTTTGTGGTTGCAATGAAATCCAAGAAACTCATAGTTAACCTTACGTATGAACTTCTTTATTTCTACTGAGTCAGTTGCTTTGACTTCTATTTCATCGAATTCTGGAATAGTAGTTTTTGTTGTTGGATTTCAGGCAATTTGGGTAAATGGTCAATAATATCCTGCATTTCATAAAGATACTGTTCATTTGTTTCATCTTTCGCACTACAGTCTAAATTACTTGTTAAAAGTTCTTGCTTTATCTTCTGGATTTTGTTTCGAAAGTATATGAAGAAGGAATGAAGCTTTTCATCTCTACTAACATTGAACGTAGGATTCATGACTAAAGAGTTTGGTGCTGTTGTTGCTAACATGTTCTTACAATAAAAATAAAAAAATATTTTTTTAAAAAAACCAACTTTATTTTTTATTTCGGGAAAACTCATGACAAATTCAAGAGGGTAGAAAAGAGGTTAGAAAAGAGGTTATATCTAACCTTCTACCCTAAAATATATTTTTGCCGAATTCATGAGTTTTGGTTGAAAGAATACGGTGGAGCCAAAAGTGGCTCGACCTCAAAACAAGCATTTTCTGTATAAAATTCATGAAAATTCATGAGGGTAGAAAAGAGGTTAGAAAAGAGGTTAGATATACCCATCTACCCTAAAATATATTTTTGCTGAATTCAGCAACAAAATTCAAATTGTAAACGGTTTAATAGAAAAAGTGTTATTTTTTCATGTCCGAAGACTCGAAGGTGCAACACTTCCAAAATACCGACGAACTCAGAAGAGCAGCATGGCAGTATGTTCTTGACAACTTCTTTGAGTTCTCCAGGTACACCTTGGAAAATGCTGAAGAACTCCGACACAGAGAATTTGGAGAAATTGCACTCCAATACTACCTTGACAAACAAAGGGTAAACAAAGGGTAAAATAAGACTAAAAACTTAACGTTTAAAAAGTGACATTTTTATGAGCTCCGAGTCACCGAGAAAACTTGGTCAGATGTTAGCAGCTTACTTCCCTGAGGAGGATGGAAGCGTTACATACGTAAGGTTCAAAAACAACGAACCTGGAATTGCGTACCAAATTCGCAATTACATGACCATGGAAGAGTACGAAAGGTTCTACAAGAGAAACCAGCTCTAAACAACTCAGAAAAGAAAGAATAAAAAGTTTAACTCGTAATTGTTTATTTTTTTACTTGTATGGGCAAGCTGCAAGAATGAAGTCGACTATCTCAGTCTTTGTCTTGACCAGTTGGACTGCTCTTGCGAGTACGTCTGTTTTGCGGTCTCCAGCTGGTGTCTGACCTTCGTAATTGCGCATGTTCTTGAGAGCTCCAGTGTAAATGGTTGTAGGATGAAGAGTCTCTCAGACTGCTTGAGGTAGTCTTCACGGTCACGAACCGAATCTGTGGTACGAGTCGAATCGGTCGACCTTAGGGAAGAGACTGAAAGCCTGTCTCTTCCATAGGGGCTGTGGCATACTCTTTGCGTAAACGGTTCAGACCTTCTTCGAACTCTTGGTCTCTCTTGGATGAGATTGGAATTGAATTGGGGTGGAGGGTTTGACATGAACATCCAAGGGTTAGGGAAGTAAGGCATGGGTTGAGGAGGGTAGTTTGGAAAGCCTTGTGGTGGGTAGTTTGGAAAGCCTTGTGGTGGGTAGTAACCTTGAGGTGGAAATTGGTAGTAATTCGGAGGTCCTTGTTGGAACTGAGGTTGCTGTGGGAGCCTTGTGGAGGTGGAACCTGTTGTGGTGCTGGAGCATGCTGTTCTTCTGGCTGTGGAACGGGTTCAGTAGGTGGGACGTCGGACATTCGTTTGTGTCTTAACCGTCTTTGTTCTGAAACAATATAATATTGTCTTGAAAAAGTACAATATTGTCTTGAAAAAGTACAATATTGTCTTGAAAAAGTACAACATTGTCTTGAAAAAGTACAACATTGTCTTGAAAAAGTACAACATTGTTCTGAAAAAGTTCAAGACTTGTTCTGAAAAAGTACAGCTGTACTCAAATTTGAGAGACATTGTACTGAATTTATACAACATTGTTCTGAAAAAGTACAACATTGTCTTGAAAAAGTACAACATTGTCTTGAAAAAGTACAACATTGTCTTGAAAAAGTACAACATTGTCTTGAAAAAGTACAACATTGTCTTGAAAAAGTACAATATTGTACTGACTCAGTATGGAGCTTGACCCCTTAGACGAAGCAATTTATCTAATTGAGGTAAATGAAACCGTGAAGGAATATCTCAGCAAGTGCAAACCAAGCAAGTCCATTGGCTTCTGGTTGTCCAAGAATAGTGTCTTAAAGTTGGAAATTGAAACAGGTGTTGCAATTCAAGTTCCAGAAGGCACTGCATTCGATGATATTAAGGATGTGAAGAAAGAAGCCCTCTTGAAGTTCTTCATGAAACGTCCTTGGATACTACTTCCATATCGTGAGAGCCCAATTCCACGAATTACACAAATTCTCAGAGCACTACTTCACTACTCTGGACAGCCGTTCTTCATAACCTCAGAAGGCGACATCCAACCAATTCAGTAAACATCTCATTTTAACTTCACTTTTTTTATGTTTTTACTCACACTCGTACTCAACAGGTTTGTGTACAACTATTTCAACTGTGAACCTTGTATTGACCGGTCTTCCTGCAAATGCAAGTTCGGTCAATACACAATTTATGGTGGCAAGAAAGACAGTGGGGAATGTTATTCTGACATCTGTTGTTGCGCTCGAGAGAGAATTGAAATTCCAGACCCAACTCCAACAAGAACTCTCAAGTTGCCGAAGACTCATGTGAAGAAGAAGCCTTCTGGTAAGTTTCTTATAGCCATCTATATGGCACGCTTTGAGTAAAAACATTTTTTTTTCTTTTTTGAATGAAGCAAGTTAAATTCGTCCCACACCAATCTCAATGGACCGATGAAGAGTTTCAAGCTATGGTTGAAGGTGTTGAGAACGACATAGACGGCGAACTTGAAGGAGCTCAAACCACAATTGCAACCAAAATTGCACAAGTCAAGGAACAGATAGCTCCACTTAAAGCTACCAAAGCTACTCTTGACCTCATGGATAGTTACCGTTTAGAAGTAAAGAGTGGAATAAGACAATTAAAATTAAAACTTCTAAACTACGAAGCTATACTCCAAAAGTTAGCAGAAATGAGAAGACTTTACCAGAGCTACTTACATGTAAGGGACTTACCTTCAAGCAGTCCGACCAAAGATGAATTTTCTGACATTGTCCCAATTTTGTCCGAAAGTCAGCTCAGATGTTTCGAACTGCTCCCAACATATCCAGAATATGAACGTTTGCCTGAACTCTTCCGCAATCTCAAAAAACGTTTTTTGGTTCTCATGTTCGAAACTTTTATCGGAAGAGACAACAAACGTTCAGAAGAAGAACAAGATATTATTTTAAACTTGTTGTATGACTTAACCGTCATAACAAGCTTTTTGAAGTAAAACCGTCATTCTCAAACCACTTCATTTTTTCGATGTCCGAACAAGCACCGAAGCCGAACACAATGGCAGATGTCCTTTCAATGTTGCCAGACAAGCGCCCAGTTCAAATTCAAATTTTGAATTTGAAAGCTCATCTGACAAACACCGTTAAGACTCTCCAAAGTAGTCTTATGGAAGAGATGACCAAGCTCAAAGCCGATGTCCTCATGAACCAAGCTTCCAATGAGAAATGCCTGAATGATTTGACGGAAACCTTGCGCATTTACGCGAGAGAGAACCGAGACCTTGCCAGACTCATCTACCGTTTCTTCGAAGAGATAGACGCCATCTGGAAGGTACTCGGAAAGGACAGAACCTCCAACACCGTAATTCGTGAACACAGAATTGAAGAAGGAATTGTCGAGGAAGAAGAGAAAGAAGAGGAAGAGAAGAGAAGAAGAGAAACACGAAGAAGAGGAAGTTTGGGCAACCCTTGTTGCCGATGACGCTTACGAAATTTCCCAACCCTACCCATACCAAATCCGCAACAAGGAGACAGGCAAGGTTCTTACCCCAGTCCTCAACAACTTGGGACACTTGAACCTTACCCTTCGGAATCGCGGTTCAATCTCCATGGGCAAGCTTGTCGCAATTCAATGGGTTCCAAATCCAGACAAGAAGACGAGGTCAGACACATTGACGGTGACAAGCTCAACAACCGTAAGGAGAACCTCGAGTGGTTCTAAGAGTAAAAAAATTTTATTTTAGGGGGAAACCCCGAGTAAATTTAGGTGTTTAGTTCATTAAGTGGTTAAATTAAGGGTAATTTGGACAATTAGCTCCCGACCTCTGAATTGGACTCTTTCGTCATCCCAGTTGCGTAGGAGGTCGTCCCAGAGGAGTTGGTAGAATTGCCAATCCAAGGACGATTTGTCCTCCCAGGCATTGAGGATGTACTGCTCGTAGAGTTTCATGACCTCTGCCTTGCACCAGACACCCTCTCCCTTGGAACGTAAGGCTTCTTCGAAGTGCTCGAATGCGATTGGCTGCGGGACCATCTGAAATGACACTTTTTGTCCGTTTGGTCAATGTTCGTGTCTCGTGTCATAGTCGACGAAAATACAAACAAACAGGTTATATATGAGTTTGAGACCAAGAATGGTGTAACTCGACCTGTCCGATTCAAATTCGAATAAAAATTTTTTATTTCATGCAATGTTTTATTTCTGTGCCGTCTTCAAGTATGCCCCAATACTTACGTTTCGATATTACATGAACTTCGGTGAAAATTTTGTCCAATTTGAATTGACCCATCTTTTCACCGACCATTCCCATTTCAATGAGTTTGTTATAGCCTTCTTCGTTCGTCATGAGTGCGTCAATGTTCTCATAGTAAACCTTCACTTTGGATTTGACTTCGGAGAAGAATTTGTTGTAGTTGTCAAGGACTGCCTTTGCGAACTGAGGGTAAGACCAATGTTCGACAATAGGTTTTAATGTGGTTACTAAGCCACTTTGACCTTGAGTGAATTCGTACTTCAAAACAAAAGGAGAAAACCTTTCAACAAAGTTGTCGACCTTCTCATAATGTTTACTCTTCATCTGATATAGCCCTACCAGCGTTTGTAAAGATATAGTCAAACGGTTTTGTATCTACTACATTTGTTCTTTGTTTTTCAACCTGAAGCATTTAATATATGTAAAAATATACTGTTTTAAAATGGTATGCCATATAGCTTCTTGAATTTGTTAAGAAGTATTTGAACGTATTTTCCATCTGTATCTCTAGCGTTTACATGAGCATAGCCCGTCTTAGTAAAATATACTTGTAATTTCCTATAGTTTACGCCGGTATAAAAGTAGAAAGAGTCTTGTTCTTCGCTGTAGTAGTAAAACTCAAACGTATGCTTGCCATAGTCTGTAATTTCAATTGCTTCATCTTCTAGTTCGTCGACAAATTCGAATACAATATCTCTAAATCTACCCTTGTTCTTATTGTTTTCAGAACGAGTGACCCAACGTAAGTTTTCAAGTCTATTGTCGTTTCTTATACGGTTTATATGGTCTACAAGAGGTAAATTGTTAGGGTTCGGTATAAAATGAGTTGCAATGACAATATGTTTAAAATAGTGTTTTCCACCCATCTTCATAACAGCATATCCGTTATTTCGCTCCCATTCGCTTAAAACTCTTTTTGTCTTTTTGTTTCTGACTTCAAAAGGCTCACAACAGTGAATTTCATATTTCTCATCTAACAAACAAGTTTCCCAACGGTCTTCTCCAACAAACTCAACGTACATTTCAAATAAAATAAAAAAATATTTTTTTTGAAAAATGTTTTTTCCTTTACTTAACATAACCACCAGCTACCATAAGTCTTTGACGCCAACCCATACCAGCTAATGAAGGTTGACTTGGTTTAGTTTGGAAACTAACCTTTGGTTTTGGTTTATCTTCAGTTTTTGGCTCACCTTCTTCTATCGGTTTTTCGTCACTTTTTGGTTCACCTGACTTTACTTCACTTGCAGGTATGGTTGTGTCGTCAACATCTTCATAAATATCATATGCCATTTGTTTTTGTTTTCCTTTCAACTTTTTGTGTTTGTTGTAAAGTTTAGAATATTTCGACTCTAAGTCAATGAGATGTTCTATAATGAACTGTTGGTCAGTGAAGAATACCTTCCCATCTGTTGTCTCGAAAGCTCCTTCAGACTTCAATATTTTATTTGTGAGAGTCTGTTTCTTTTTTGAGATACTAGCCGTTCCATTTCTATGAAAAGTGACTTTATAGTTAGGGTTTGTATTTCCAGACCTGGCACTTTCTATTATTGAATTTTTCTCTTCATCTGTAAGTTCTTTGACAGGTTTTGACAATGGTTCTGAACTTTTTGTTTGTGGTGTCAAATCTACCGTTTCAACTTCTTCGGTCATTTCATCTCAGTAAAAATTTTAGTTTGTTTTGTTTTCAACTGGTTGTTTAGGTTTTTTAAGTCGGTCTAAAACTTCTTGAGGTATAGGAAGAACTTGACAAACACGTGGTTGTGTAACTGCTGGAAGTCGACAAATCCATCTTGAGCCCATTTGTCTCAATGCTGTATTGTTCATTTCATCTCAGTAAAAAACTTTACATTCCCCAAGTTTGAGGCGGTTGAGGTTGGTTGTTGTTTACCCATTGTTGTGCATGGTTATATCCTCTGTTAAAGAATCTTTCACCTTGGTCCATATAGTGTCCTGCTTGGTTATAGTAGTCATTTGCTTTGTTATAGTAGTTTCCTGCTTGTCTTCCTACATTGTCCATCCATCCTTGAACTTTTCCTCTTGTTTCAGGATTTGGAATAAGATTTGCTGCATCTCGTGCTACATCCCAACCTTTCTGTACAGTTTGTATAATAGGTTGTGCTTTCTCTTTAAGTATACCTAATGTACTCAAAATCTTCCTTCCAACTCCAAATACACCTCTGGCTATTGTTCCCACTGCGGGCAAAAATCTGGATGCAACTCCTGCTAATGCGCCAAATAAACCCATTTCTTACAGGGTAAAAAATGACGAATCCAAACAAGGACCCCTATGTTTCTAAGGCAACAAAGAAAGCACTCATGATAAAAATCTTTAGTTCAACACCAAATGCTTGGTTTATGGATATCTTGGAAAACATTCCGAGGTATAGAGAAGATGGACCACCATACTGGCTAATATTTGTTGGTCAAAACACAAGATACTGTGAAGCCATACCATTATGGTCCAAAAATATTTTAGATGTGAAAACTGCTTTGACAATATTCGTTGACAAATACCATCCAACAAAACTGACATCTGACTGTGAAAGTTCTTTCAAATCAGACGATATTAAAAACTATCTGCGTTCAAAAAATGTAAACCAATATTTCATTGTCGACCAAAACCATTCTGCTCTTGGTGTCATTGACAGTTGTATAAAAATCTTAAGAGACTTAAACCAACCACAAGGTGGTGAGGTAGATGAAATGTCATATGACGACAAATATAGACATTTCTCCATGGCAAAGATGAGACAAGTTTTAAATATTTACAATAGCCGTAAACAAAAAGGTTTGGGAAACCACTCCCCCGAAGAAATGAAAAACAACCCCGACTTAGAGAAAGACTATATATTTAATAGTTTAGTTAAGAGGGATAGACAAGAAAGAATGCCAGGCTTCAAACTTAAGAAAGGTGACAAAGTAAAAATAGAAATACCCAAACGCGACCCATATGAAAATACTATTGACTATGACAACAATGGGAACCCGACAGGTACTCACATTCGTGTTCGTAAAAATAGAAGAAAGTATACAAGAGAATATTATGAAGTTTTAGGCAAACATGGCAAAATGTACAGACTGCAAGCAGAAGATAAAACTACTATTGTCAGACCTCGTTTCAAACTTGTCAAAGTTCAAGGTGGTATACTTTCAAAGACAGTTCCTAACAAATATAAGACAACTCCTGACGAATATGCTAAAGAAGTTGAAAATGACGACTAAGCATTTCTATACCATGCGTAAACTGTCATGTAAGGTGGCATGTAGTCTTTACTCTGCCCCGTTGTTTGCGTATACCCTGAAACGCGATGTGTATGGTTTCCTTCTCCCTGAGTGTCACTCCAATAACAATTTATAGCAAACTTAACGTTGTCTTTAACATCATATCCTTTACCTTTTGTCATTCCTGACCAATCCCAATATCTATGCTTATGCCAACCTGCTTGAGATGTACTTAAATCTATGTAGTGACTGTGTGCAGGTAAGTTTTCACCTGAAATCGTTTTACTTCCACCTGTTTCCTTTGAAGAGTTTGCACAATACAAAAACCTGTCGACTATTTGAGTCCAAGTTCCAAAACCCAGAACTGTTTCTGGTCTGGTAGAGTTCATTGACGTATAAATAGAGCCTATAGGATATAATGTTTGAAGCATTTCTGTCTTTAATGTTTGAAGCTCTGTTTTGTCTGCTTTTTTATATAACTTTTCTTCAAGTTCATTTACGTCAGAGATGCTATGTCTATGATATTTTTGTGGGTATGTTCCTTCTGTCCATGCTAAAATACGTTCTTTTGTTGCATCTACATATCCAGCTATCCATGTCGAGTCTGCTTTTGTATTCCTTAACTCTGTAACACCTTTCTCAAGCTCTTTCAACTGTTGTCCATCTTCCATTAAACCTCTGGTATGACTTGAAACCGTTTGTGCCAACATATCTACAGTTTCTTTGTCGGCTTTAAGGTCTAAACATCCTGAAACCCACCCTGTATTGGCTTTACCTTCTAAAATCTTCGATGTCCGTTCATGGTACCATTCAACCCTTTTTATAATTTCATTGTCTTTTTCATCCACATATTCCTTATCTGCCTTCTTCACTAACGCACTAGCCACACGTGCTAACTCATCGTCTACATATTCTTTGTCAGCTTTGTTGTCAACATCTGCTTTCAAAAGAAGTTCATTTATAGGTTTCTCGTTTAAAGTTCGTTTTGTTGGATTTATACAAACAGTATGGTTCTTATTGTCTTGAAACAGAAACTCATCTGTCATTGGGTTTAATGTCAGTTTTAGGTTTCCTTCTTTCAATGACTCAGATATCTTAGAATAGTTTGAAAAGTTTGTTGTGTTCTTATTTAGAGCTTGCATAATGAGTTGTCGGTTGTGTTGTATTTCTCTCATAGACGCTGTTTCATTTGACATTTTTATTCTAGATAAAATATGCTTCCAATAGAAAAAGAAAATTCAAGAGTTGCTACAACTAAACCATTAGATGAACTTTTTACTAATGTCGGTCAAAAGTTTGAGACAGAGACCGTAAAGCATGAAGGCTATCGTTTTGACTACCCATTAAGATGGTTAAGAGACCCATCTGTCACAAAAGCTATTGGCTTTCGTAGAATGAAGTTTGTGTCTGTAGAAGATAAAAGTTTTCCATTTATTGTAAGGTTTCATATAGATTATATATCTGAAGGGAAACGAAAAATGTGGGAAGAAATTGAGCTAATACAAGTTGACCTTTCATCTTCTCTACAGACTGCGTTAAAAAATATAGAAGATAAAATAAATTCATGTTATGCAAAATATGCTGATGAATATGCAAATACCGAGAGCACACTTTATGTGAGAATTGTATATGACAAACAAAATTCACAAGTGTCATTTCAAATCTACGAAGACAATCCAAAGAAAGACGAACAAATATATACAGAATTCACTGCAATGTCATGGTATTATTTGCAAAGAATGTTAAATCAGAAAGTCGAACTTCCTTTAGCAAATATTTACAGTCGATATGCAAGAGATGAACCATATTTATTTAAAGATGTTTTCGACCCAGCTGCTATTATTGTTCATGCTTCATTTTCTGGCGCCCAAAACTCTTTCTTATGCTTGGCAAATGACTTTTACGAAAAACCTACAAAGTTATACGAACCACCAAGTGGAAGTATTTCAGACTTTCAAGTATGGTTTACTACAGATGGAAGAAAAAGAATAATTCCATTATACCATGCGTTTTACTTAGAACTTAGTTTCATATACAACTACTATCGAACGGTAAAAATATAATTTTTTAATACGGTTGAGGTGTTGGATTTGGTTGCCAACTAGACTGTGGTGCAGGTTCAGGCTGTTGTATAACAGGAGCTTGTTCTTCTGGTTCAGGGTCTTTAGGTATAATACCAACAAACTGACCTACCCTTTTACCAATATTTTTGACACCGTTCCAAATTCCTCTTCCTACGGTTTTTATTCCATTCCATATACCTCTTCCAACATTTCGAAAGAAGTTTCCTATCTTACTGAAGAAACCCATTTTACTATATGTAAAAATCTAATGTCCGCCTAGTCTCTTACGTTTCCTGTTGAGTTCCATAGCATTCTTTAACTGGAGCTCATACATTCTGTTTCTCCTCTGGTAGAAAACATATTCTGGGTCAACTCCTGTGTTCGCGTCATCTGCATAAAGTTGTTTATATCCCACTTCAGGGTTTGTATAAAACTCTTTCCATCTCATATTTGCATACCATGGTGGCAAACCTAACGCAGCGTCATTTGACATGGCAGTTTGCATTTGTACATCTGTTGGCACTTGACCATAGTTTGCCATTGCAGTTTGTATTCTAACTTCATTTGGAATATTCTCTGGGTTTGGTTGTCCAGGTTGCTGTGCATTCGCTAAGTTCTGTGCGTCCATTTAATATTAGATAAAAATATCTCTTACGAGTACATATGCTGAACATTTGCAGGCATTGGTTCATCTTCATATTCTCTGTACTTTTCTGCCACGTCAAATAAGTAAATGACACAATGGAAAAAACCTAAAACAAGTAGTCCTATTTCAAACCACATTTACTTACTAATAAAATTTCTTTGTTATGACACTTTCTCCGGTTTATAGGTCCTCTCTCATATTCTATCTTGTCATATATAAACTCATAGTCATGTATGTCCTCTAACCATTTCATGACACTTTCCAAACCACTTTTATCGGATGTAAAGTAAAAGCATGGACAGTTATGTAAAACGTCTAAAGTTTCTAAAGAGTCTCTCAAAGTCCAGTCTACTTGGTATTGAAAATCGCATGTGTTATAGAACGGCGGGTCCACTATAAAGAAAACATTTTCCTTGTCTTTATATTTTTCATACAACTCTGTCCAACGACATCTCACAAACTCTATACCCTCAATATATTTTTCTATGTCCTCTTTGAAAACATTTGTATAGTTAAGATATAAAACTTTTGACATAAGTGTTTCAATGTCATGAACTCTTATAGAACCACTATATAATAGTCTAGCAGATATACTATCCCAGTCTATATATTCTGCTTTTTTCAAAACCTCTCTCACAATATTTTTCTTATCTAATGGTATACGTTCCATCTTACCTATAGGTATCTTTTCTTTTAACTCTTTCAATATATTGTTTGTGTCTGGTATATGTTTGAGACGGTCCATATAGTTGTCGAAGTCATTGCATATAATCTTTGAGTCTGGGAATATTATATGGCACAAATGGGATATATAGAAACTTCCACCGAACAAATCTACAAATGTTAGACCATTCGGTAGTTTCTTAAGTTCTCTCAATAGAATATCTTTACATCTACTCTTATTTCCAAAGAACGGTAACGGTGGTTTTGTAAAATTCATTTTATATATATAATAAAAATGTTTTTACCTGAAAAGTGACAGAAAAGTGACAAAACATGAAAACATATATATTTTGTGAAAAGCTCCTGGAAGACCCGTATATAAGAACTTCATTATACCATTCATCCTCAGGGCTAGAAGGCACGAAGTGCCTGGAAGCCCCACTACCTTTTTTTTTTTTTTTTTTTTTTTTTTTTTTTTTTTTCTTTACAATTGAACGAACATTATTGAAAAAATTGTGAGTATTGGCAAATTTAAAAATTTGGATGATTTTAGCGCTCTTGTTGTATTTTTCAATGTCACAGACTTCAGGCTTAATATGGGAAGATTTCTACAAAAGGGATGTTATGCTATGCTATAAAAACGAGCTTATCAGAAACAAAGTTAGTATCCCTAACTTGGGTACGGCGGCACTGCGTTCCACCTTACCCAAGTTAACGGTTTGACACTTTACGAAACCGGTAACGTATATTTTACAACACAACCATAACACCAACTTAACCTTAAATATTTACAAAACCATCTGACACATAAATGATTTCACTAACGATTTCACTAACTACTTCACTAACGACTTCACTAACGACTTCACTACCGTCCTCACTAAATAAAAATAACCTTATTTTTATTTTTTTAAATTTTTTATTTCATTACAAAGACATGTCCGACTACATTTACTATGACTCTTTCCCAGAACGTTTCCGTGAACTATTCAAAACTCAAGTAAAACTGAGAAACATGCATTTTAACAAAGACAGACCCATTGACGATGAAAGAAACCCTGAATATATTACAATCCCATATGACGCAAAGTTCATTGCATACATTCCTTATGGTCGCAGAGGAACGAAAACTATTTCAACAAAGAACAAAAATTATTTCTGGAGCGATGAAGAAAATTGCCTTATCTACATAAATGCATACTTAAATAAAGCTACATATTGTACAAAAGAAGGTTGGACTGGATTTGAGCTCTACATATACGACGACGATGGAAACAGACGTTGTGTATACCCATACGATAATATGTACCATTGTTTTCATCAAGCATTAAACGAATACATAGTCAGTAAGGGTCTCATTCCTGTGAGTAGAAATGCTTTATTTTTGTTCTGTCATTTATATAAAAATTAATGATATCACCACCCTCACACGTATGAAAACATACCATAAATTTATGTTAGAAGTGTATCTAACACTTTTTTTCTAACCTCTTTTCTAACCACTGATTGTAATTCATTACTTTTAACTCTTTCCTTTCTCCAACTCTTCTAACTTCTTCTTAAGTTCAGCCAATGTTGTCCTTCATGAAGTTAATCTTCCTTAAATATCTTCTCTATCTAATGGTTTGCTTTATCTTTCTAAACTGAACTACATCACATTCATAGTATGAACGTAAAAACCTTCTGGAACCACGCTCCTGATTTTTAATGTATTCTACCAAAAATTTTTGTTTCATTGCTTCAGTGACTTTAAGTCGTCATTTTACTCTAAATAAAATGTTCAATAAAATAAATAACATATTTTTTA